>NW_018404258.1:247830-251618 GCF_002113885.1 Mizuhopecten yessoensis | reverse complement strand
AAGGACCTAGATAAAGAACAAAAAAGACATCAATGTGGTGTAAAATTCAAAAGAGTAATAAGAAGAAATTTATGTGAAAGACAGAGTTATGATTGAGAAAAAGAAATGAAACATTAAAATATTGAGAACTTAAAAAAAATGGTCTTTGTTATTTTTTAATATATATCTTACAAGAAAGAAAGAAAGAAAGAAAGAAAGAAAGAAAGACAGACAGACAGACAGATAGACACACACACAGACAGACACACACACAGACAGACACACACACAGAAAGAAAGATATATAAATAAATAGATTATAAATAAAAAAAAATATCGGTTCATATCAGAGATGACTGACCTCCAAAATCATGACGTCACAGTCCCTCCTCGAGAAATCCTCCTTCAGCAATCTATAATGTACCATCAGTGACAGTCAGAGCACTCTCTGTGTTGTTCTGTGTCCATTTGGCCATCTAACCACAATACGCCCATATCCTCCCTGGTCCATGGGCCACCTCCACGCTCTATATGGGTGTATATTTCCATCATAGTATCATCCTGCAGTTAATTTTCCCTCTAAATTCTGCCAAAACACATCCATGATTAGATTCACAACCAGAAATATGCTGGTGGGTCCCATCTTCTGGTTTCCAGGGACGCTTGAATGGTGTAAAACGTCATATCCTATAGGGACCGCGGAACCAAATGATTTTCCATAGACGATAGTGTTAACGTTTACCACTGTCCTGGTTAAATGGGGTTATCCACTCTGGTTTACCTGACCTCATTTTGAAGAATAGCATCTCACACAACTGTAAAAGAAATATTTCAAAATTCTGCCGATTTGAACATTTTTTATATGGGGGCTGCCATCTTGTATTGAATTTGGCACCAAAAATCGAACAAAATTTACAACAGATTACACACTTAATAAACTCACCATGACAAAACCAGACTTGAATTTATTTTTTATTTTTTTTATACATCTTACATCTATATATATTGCTCAACCCACACATGAAACTTTTGAAACTTCTGCCACCTCAATATCCAACCAGCAGGCCCCGAGGCATTCACCTTTCTATTAAATCTTCTGCCCAAAAGAGAAAAACCCACAATCTATTTTTGATTTGGTTCCGTGGTCCCTTTAGTCGACTACCAGACGGCGCCTCCATCTTTTTTGCTGAAGCATGCGACATTGGTTTGGAATATCTCGTATCTTAAAAAAGTCTAAAATAACTTTACTATGGATTCCGAGCCATGTCGGATTTAAAGGCAACGAATTTGCTGACAGGGAAGCAAAAAATGCATTGAATCTCGAACAAATATCAAACTACGTATACCATACACAGATTTTAAACCTACTATTCGTACAGCCATTCAAAATGAATGGCAGCAACGCTGGTCTCTCGAGACCACCAACAAACTTTCTAAGATACAACCGAAACTTAAAACATCTATTCCCAGTCGGAAAGATCGTAGAGAGGAAGTTGTCCTCGCCCGGCTCCGTACTGGGCACACATATCCTACTCATTCGTACCTTTTAAAACGAGAAGATCTACCTTCATGCCGCGCATGTGACACTCCATTTACAGTGGAACATTTTTTAATAGAATGTTCCGATTTTAAACACATTCGTGATAACTACTTTCGAGTCCCGGATATGAAAACTCTTTTCAGTTCCGTGGACTCGATGGCATTATTTAACTATTTGAAAGACATCGGTCTATTTTATAGACTCTGATGTCTTTTAACCCACCTTACCCTTTTTGACGTTAAATAAATATCACATACTCCATATCATCTATTTGTTATCTCTTTTATTATTTTAACCCCCTTTTTACTTTTTATTATCTACACATACAATGCGAATGCTTTTAAAATGAACCATTTTATCTGATTTTATCTTCACTACTCACATGTTTGTTAAAAAAAAATAAAAAAATCACAAAAATCACCATGGCCCTTAAATGACCACAGCCATCGATGGGCCGTTAAACATAAACAAAAAAACAAATTACACAGAAAAAAGCTGAAGAAGATTACCATATACGAGTTCATAGCAGCACAAAAACATTTCACAAGTGGATCTTTCTTAAATCTGAAAAAGCATGAAAGAAACAAAAACCCTGAGTCATCTGTTATACAATTGAAGCAAATAATTAAGTCTATGAAATTATCATATTAGTTTTTAGAGTTTAGAGATATTGGGTAAATCATGTCACAGGAGGCCATGTTTGACCCTATATAAGGGAAATAACTCTTACATTTATTTTCGAACTACTTTTATGCAAATGTAATTATCTCTGAAAAAGTAGAGTTAAAGGTCAATGCAGTAAATATCAATTACAATCCTTTAAATTAATGAAACTTTTTTAAAACAATTATAATGCTTCAATAAATTTAGAATTATTTGATAAATACATGTATATACAATATTACTAGTACTAGATTTAATATATAAAGTGTACCTTATATATCATACTCTCCAAAATAAGTGCACCTTATTCATCAACCAAACCAGCACAAGAGAAGAAAGGGTTGTTCTGAGTAATAAATATTCTGGAAACCAAAAGAAAAAATGTAATATATATGTATTGCAGTAAAGGTCATGATGACTATGACCAATATGACAGTTCGGGTTTGTGAAAGTTTCTATTTGTTAATATTGTGTGTAAATAATCATAACCAAATGCATTTAACTAAATATATATGTAATGCACAAACACCAGTAAAATGTACTTACCATAAACTTTCCATAGTGTGAATGGTTTGAAGAGGCATATTGAAAATTTAACACACAAAATATCCACTTCATAGCACCTTGTCAAGGGTCATGATAAATGTACATCTAATTAAATGGTTTCCAATCCTTAACACGTCAGATTGCCAAGTATGCTGTGTTTTATCTCCTGCATCAAACAAATAAATAAAATGTATTTCTTGTCACAAAATGTGTATCATCTGATGCTGGATGACTTATTTTCTGTGTTTAGTGTTTATCTTATTGATGATAGTGAACTTGCATAGTACAGCTTATAAATAGACTAAAACAGTGTTAATTGATTTTACATGCTTGTAATAAGTGAACTGCAGCTGATCCTCTTAATAAATCTGTTGCTGACCTTGTATTTTGTGCCTTCACCAACTGCTGACCAGTGGATATTGGTCTGTTAGTGTCGAGTGACCAGTGGGCAGCCAAGTCTGTGATTACTCTTGCTGATAGAAAAAATAGATACTTTCAAAAATGCATGAAGAGCTGCCATAAGTGATGAAGGTGGGCATGCAGTTTTGATTACATATTATGCAGACTGATAAATTTGTACTAGAAGTAGAAATGTCCCATTTATATAATGTATACAAATGTAGCACCAGGAGTAAATGTCTTTGGTCTTGTGTTTGTTTTATATTGGTTTTATGACCCTTTATAGTAATCTATAGGTCAAATCAAGATGTTGTCTGCTTGTGACAGTGTGCACTCATGGGGGCTTTATAGTGCTGTCTCAATGAATATTCAAGCCGCAGACACATTGTCATTGTACTTCATTCAGTCACATTATCCTGATACTGAGCCAACCAGTCCTTCAATAGCTAATACCCAGAAATGCTAAGCACTAAGCAGGGAATGGGAACATTACTTAATTTACCGTCTTAGGTTCGATGAGACAGAATGAAGATCATGAAGCGAATGTGTATTTATGAGCATCTTTGCTATTTTTATTGTAGACTACAAAACCATAATTTCATAGAAACACGATCCAGAAAAAGAGAGAGAGAGAGAGAGAGAGAGAGAGAGAGAGAGAGAGA
>NW_018404258.1:223440-242023 GCF_002113885.1 Mizuhopecten yessoensis | reverse complement strand
CCCCCCACCAAAAACAAAAACAACAAGATAACAATGTCAACAAAATCAGTTCTGAGTAAACTACATCGTACATAGAATTCATATGGTATTTACAGTGCTTTAAATTCAGATCAAATGAATTAACAATTTGTAGATTTGTTTTTTGTTTTGTAGTAATTAGAAAAAGGAGTCTGTTTGACCAGGACCTCCCTCCTCCGAGTGGGGGACATAGGGCGCAATATCGTCGTAAGACTTGACAAATACCTTCGCCGACTCCATCGTGACTTTGAAAAAGATGCGACCGTCGTTCGTCCAGTATGAAGCAATGCTTTTGGCTTTACGCGCACGGGAAAGTTCACTGATGAGTTTCTGTCTCTGTCTTGTTAGATCTTCCGAGATAAATACATTGAATGATCCGGATCTGTGGTTTTTAAGGGCAGTTTTGGACATAAATATTTTATTTTTTATTTTCCAGTTTTTGAATCTACATATAATTTGCCCTTTTCCGTTTCTGAGTTTATCTTCGGTAGTCAGAGGTGGAGACATCTTGAGTTTATCATTACACAGATGAACAACAAGGTCGTCTGTAAAAACCAGCTCACTCTGTGTCATCGGTACACCATGAAAACGGAGCGACGTTCTCCGACCGTATTGTTCCAACTCTTCAAGGCCCGACTCAAGCGAAACAACTTTTTCACTCAAAGTCTGAACTTCAGCCTGAAGCTTGATGTTATCATTTTGTAGATGAGACACATCTGTCTGTTGACGGGTAGAAATGTCTTTGACCTCTGTGCTAAGTAAGGCAATTTGGTTAGTCAAAGGCTCAACGATATCTTTGAGCATGTTTGTAAGAGTAGGAGCGATGGCTTCAGCCAGACAAGGAGCAACTGCTTTTATAAATTCCGGACTCTGTATAGAAGATATAATCAGATCTTGCAGATCGAAAATTTTACCCTGGTGGCTTACCTTCTTACCACCAGAAGCAGACAGATCATCCATAGAATTTCTCCTTCTCATAGGTGGTGGAGCATTTACATTATCCCCATGGACCAGTTCATACTCGGATGGACTAAATGTCTTATCAATTGTTCTCTTTTGGCGTTCGGACACTGGGGTATGAACAGATGACATAGTGGTCAATATAATAAAACAGCGTTACAGGTTGTCAATCGTGGAATGTTCTCGGGTGTATAGTTCAAAGCGACAGGTGTATTAGTGACAGGTAATCGACAGGTAAGATACTCACTCAACCAAAACAAACAAACATTTCTCTCTGTACGGTAATGTTAAGTTTTTCAATTCGAGAGTATCGAACAGCACAAATTTTCCAATGATAAAATGACAGTTATGCAATGAAGATCAGCAAACCTTTCATCTCGCCAAATCCAAAGTCTGTTTAACACATAGAAGGTGGCCAAACCCAACAAAATCTTCTGATCAAATTATCAACAACCTATCCTTGTCGCCATCTTGTAGTCCCACCGACTAATGTTAATTAGTTAATGTCACACACAATGGTGTTCGATTCTTCTCTTGATTCCTCCTGTGCGTCAGTGGATGTGCAATCTGCCCATACTGTTGAAATTGCCTCTATGATACCTGGTATAGAATCAACAAAATAGTCATCACTGTTGCCTGCCGTCTCTTTATCTGTTCTTGGTGTTGAGGTACATAAAACTGAATTGGATTGGGTAGATGTTTTTGCCCTGCAGAAATCTGAACACTTGTCATGATTGCCCAAAATATGAAAAATAGAGTTTCTGATATCATGATCAAGCTGTTTCAATGCAGACTTCTTATCTGGGTTTTTTGATCGCAAACGAATCGCGCATCTTACTGCACTCGTGAGTCCAACTCTAACAGACTTTGTGAAGCCATTTTTGACTTTGTACATTGGAACAGTGTCAACGAGTTTTTCTAAACTGCTCCGCAAACATTTACAAACATGGTTGGCACATTCTAAATTCTGTACATCTTTACCCCAACCTACAACATTTTCTTGGATCTTGGCAAATACTGATGAGTACCCATCAGCGATAAATTCAGTGTATCTTGACCCATGGATTTTCTCGGCCTGCTGAACACCGATTCCATAGCCTGTGAGCTGTCAGTCCAGTTCTTAAAGCATCTGTATGGCCTGGCCTGTGTATGTGTTAACTCTGCGTGACTACAAATGTAGCAATGCCGGTTTCTCACACCGATGTGTAGCAGCTCACCCGTTTCTGCGCCAATGGTGACAGCCACTTCACCAAATGCATTATATGAATGCTTATGGGACGTTTTACTCCACCCACCATCGCACACAACAGTTATGCAAGGAACCCCTCATGGTAGTAACCCTTCTCCATGGCAATCCGTCTCTCTTCTGCACCTGCAGCCAACACATCATCTTGGATTGCTAGGTACCACATGTCCGCAATTTCCTGTTCTATGGTTGAAAAGGTTTGCATGGATAATCCGGGTGAATTTAACGTAGCCAAGGTCTCATTCCTGTAAGCCAATCCACCACCTGTTACCATACTTCCCCATACCGCTCTTATATTTACATTATGGTTTGTGCATCCATTAGAAATTTGAGGGCTAGTATACAATCTGAATTCCTGCTTACAGCCATGACACTCTGCCTCCAGTACACTAGCAAGACCAAGCGTCTTAATTTCAGTTAAAATTTTAATGGAAGTCTGGTTTTGAGCAACAATCTGCTTCAAGTGTTCGCATATGGCAACATGCAACGTGATATTAGTCATGTGCTGTTGTAATAAACTCAGATTCATAAGCCTATACCCGTCATAGGATGTTGATGACACACGGCTTATAACAAACTGAAACGGCTTATCAACTGACACTCTCTTTATCACTGTAAAAAACTGTTTATGTTTCAGAAACAATAACCTGTTCATGCCTGTCCTTCGTTTTATTCTATTTTTGTACCTGTTCAGAATTGAACTCAACTTTCAATTTCAGCTTCAAGTAGTTTGTTTCAATGTTCTATTTATGCTGATACACCATTTTTCTCATAGTTGTATGCTTCCCTTCTGCCATTCCAAAGTGCCTGTTTCCTTTTCCACGGTATATGGCCATTTTAAAGGGGTTTTGCGATAATTATCGTCATAATGCTACATGAACGAAGTGTTCCTGTTGCCTATGGTGTTCTGTACTTGCCACGTTCGTGTCGTTTTATGTTGACATATATACAATATCTCTGGGTCAAATAAACATAATAATAAAACCTGTCTATGCTTGCTTCACCTATAAAATTACGTATGATGGACCTAGGAATAAAACACTCCTCCTGGAGATCTTTCACAAAATTTCTTGCACAGACATACTTGTGGTGGTGGCTATTTTAAAATGATACAATGATCGGATCTTGTTATGTACGTAAATCATACTTACAAACTTATTAGTGAATGTCGGCCATTTTCCCTTATTTGAAGCAATGTCGGCTCAAAATGAGGTCAAATGTACTTTAAGATGTACTTGTCAACAGTCTCATTGCTCATATCGCGTACTATAGACCCGAAACTATATCGGAATGTCATTAAGTCCGCTCATTACTCCCAATAAAAAGAGAAAATTGTTCCGAGGAAAAATCCATAGAAATTAGGGTTTTCCTCCCAAAAAACAGATTTCTGTGAAAAATTCAGGGTATATAATATATCATACAAGTCTGATACATGTAAGGTGTGATGTTAAGGTTTCTTGTGTTATTTTTTCCATAAATGTATGACAATATTACATTTTATCACTGCGTTTAGGCATACAGATTACTTATTAACATGTTCCTTAAATATACACGTAACGACAGAGCAATAAATTGGCGACGATTTTCATCTTGTGAGTGAAATGTAATTACATCGGTAAAAATCGGGGTACGATGGTATAGCAACGATTGTCAGCCGGAAAGAAAACCAAAAGCGACGAGGTGGTATTGATAGGGAAGGCTAACCGCCAGGGCGACAAGCCTGTACCGGAGGTATGTAAACTACACCCCGGTAAACTGTGTGACGTGTACTGTTGTGATTGTGACATACTGATGTGTTTGATGTGTTTTTCCCTGACACACAAACAACACAACTGGAAACATTTTGAAGACGAATTTCAAATCAAAAAGCAACATCTGCAAGAACGCATGACAGCAATATCTGCTAGAATTACACACTTCAAGAACGAGACGTCGAAGCATGGTCACAAAACATTCAAAGGTAACATTGATACAATGAGAAAAGACGTTAACACACAATGGGCAATGATAAAGTCAGAAATAGATTCTATGCACCAAAAAAAAATGTCAAGAATCGTATAAAAAAGTCGGATGCAACGTGTACAATTGAAATGGAAAGGTCACTGAGGATAACTCTGCCGTTGTATGATGTAAATGTGAAGGATATTTTACCGAAACAACCAAGCTTTGTTACCAGAAGTATCGACCGCGTCCTGTTGACGAAAATGTTAGGTGAATTACACCACAAGAACCAGTACGAGAAGACAGACATCGACAGTAAACACGTCCAGCGTCTTTCTAAGTTTACTGTTGCTCAGCAAAATCATATACTCAGTTTATGTCCAGTCGACGAAAGTCATGCGTGATTATCAAAATATCATTACCAGGGTCTGGTACTGATCAACAAGGAGGGTGTGCTCACAGAGACAGTAAAACTGGACTTCTGTCCGTACAGTAATGTGGCATACAGTAATCCGTGGTATTGATATGTAGCTGTTTTAGATGAGTTTAGTGATAATCCATTAATGCTGTTCTTATATAGATTCAGTAATATATATGCGATGTAAAGAATCACTTTGACTTTGATGTTATAAAGGTGTCATGCGAAATAACCTGTACCTTTAACGGTTAATAACAATTTCAATTTCAATTTCTTTATTTCCAAATGCAACAGATAGCATATAGGAGTTACAATATGCATATATATACAAGTAAATATTGCAATCCATTTATGGCGGAGAACATAGAGTAAAATACAAGATGACATCATAGCAATGTTGTCAACATACAAAAGAAAATATTTAATTATTGTCAGTGGCACAAAGCTGGAACATACACGATTGCTCAGATATTAAGTATAGACTTTCTTTCAGAAGTAGCCTGAATTAGATACTGACTAAGGTTTCTCAATTGTTTTACATTTTTACAGGCGAATAATTGTTTTAATCTATAGACGGACGGACGACGGAAATAATTGGGTTTAATTATTTGGTTCTAAGCTCCGAGTAAACTGGACACAACAAAATAAAATGGGTTTCATCCTCGACATCATTTCTATTGCAAAGCGGACACCGTCGTTGAGCTTTAGGTATACCATTATACATGCCTGATTCTATACGTAGTGTATGATATTGTAACCTATACTTACTGAGGATATGTTTACACTTGTAAGTAAGTGACTTGGTGAGGTAGAACTGCATGTCGTAATGATCTACGATATATTTATAAAACCTACATTTGGAGGAGTTTTCAAACAGGCTTCTCACTTCTTGGATATAAGTATCTTGTACACGTTGGGTTATTAAAATACCAAACGTTTTTCATTAGAAACACACTGAGCCAACCAATCATCATGAAAGCCACTTCTACGTAATTCATGCTTGACTTGATATACAAAATCAGTTTTACAATTTGTTTTTTTAAGATTTGATTCGACAAGCTCATCATAACAAGATCTCAAAATACAATTGTCAGTTTTCAATAATTGTAACCAGTATTTTATAATGGATATTTTACGCTTTATCTGTAAAGGAAATCGACCTAACTCAGAGTAAACCATAGAATTATTTACAGACTTTTTTACTCCAAGAAATTCTTTCAGGAAATGCAAATGAACTTTTTCAATTTGTGTTGCAGGACAGAATCCCCAGACCTCAGAAGCATAGTTAAGTAAACAAGTGATATAAGTGCCGAATAATGACAACTTAGTTTCACAGTTTAACATAAAATTCCTAAAATTCCTTTTCAATAAAAAAAAACAAGCTGTTCTACCCTTGGCAGCAATGTTATCCAATGCTTAAGAAAATCTGCCATTATAATTGAACACTAGCCCCGGATAACAAAAATTGTCTTCTATTTCAATAGGCCTACCATTTTATGTCCATTTCACATTAGGGAAAACACGTGTTTTTTTTAATATTACTCCTTTTGTTTTATCCACATTTACCTTTAAATTCCGGCGTTTAGCAAAGGAATGCAAGTGGTCAAGTATATTTTGCAGATCCTGTCCTCGGAAAACAAAACCGTGTCGTCAGCATACAGTATAATAAAAATATTGATCAACTGTAACTGATAACTCTGACAATTTGAGTTAAAAAGTTCTGACTCCATGTCATTAATAAATAATGAAAATAAAACCGGGGAAAAAGAAACCGATCTGGAGGTCGTACGTGGGAGACGATTTACCATTTAATTTGACGCAAGATTTGACATTATCATAAATAGATCTTATTTAACAGTCGACCCCTAACCCCTGACTTCCATAACTTAGACCATAATTTGTCATGTAATATGCTATCGAAAGCCTTCTGATAATGAACAAAAACACAGCAGAGTCGTTTATCATTACTCTGTAAAGTTTTGGTAATTAAAGCATTTAGTACAGACATTGCATCCCGTGTACCACTTCCGGGTCGAAAACCAAATTGAACGTCAAAAAAAAGAAAACAAAATGTATAGTACACGTAATGAGAATGGTGTATCGAAAAGCAGTGGAACTGCATTCATCTGGATATTGTTTATTTCCCCAGAAAAATAAAGTTTCTTCTGAATATATATATATCGAAAAAAACATTATTTCCCCCGGATTAATCATATATGCCCGTTTTTCGGGCAATCTTTAATCACACATTGGGTCAACAGATAGGTTCCGTGGAGTTTTGTTTGATCTATCCTCTATACAACAATATATTATCTTACAAACAATGATATCACGTGACGTAAAGGGTTTTATATTGGTGTATTGGTCATATTTCCCCAATATGGACTTGGAACTCGACATGCACGTCCGAATAAAGGGCAATGTGTGAAAGAGAAATGAAATGATGGTAGCTTGCATATATAACATTAACACATGGTGTTTTTTTGTGAAACAACTAAAACATTTCATTGATTGACATTAAACGTTACATGTATAGAATAGAAATATGTATTCAATATTAAAATAAAAGTAGTATGTGGATGTCTGGTGAATAATGAAGTACATGAAAATATCATGAAACGAACGATACATTTGGTTTAAGGCCAGGCTCCATCCATCCTCGATATCCTGGGGTTACGCTCACTAGTGAAAATGAGCGTAACCCCAGGACATCGAGGACGGGCTCCATTCTACAGGGTTTCAGATCATGGTCACAATAACCCTTAGATTAACAGTCTATCATATGGGAAACAATCTAAAAAAAGATTCAGACTCAAAATCTGAAAACATTGTTTTGATTCATATAACCTACAGTGTGTCTAAATGTCTGTTACACTGTGGTACGGGTGTGATGCTATCTTGATCTACTTTACATAGCGTGACACAATGTAATCACTTGTGTTTATACAAACATGTGTATTTGCATGTGCTTGGAGAGAGTAAAAACGAGTTTTGTTTTGAAAACCTTGGTTTAATCCATACATAATAAAAGTATTCACGTCAATAGAACATTGTTTTTGTAAATTTATATATCGGATATATGTATAGTGACAGAGTTAATCATACTGAACAATTGAAATGTACATTTCTTAGATACACTCGTGTAGGTTACAACTATATACATGTATCTGAGGCCACAAAATTGAATCGAAAGGACATTGAAAAAAATAAAGTATGGAGAATGTATAAATGTGTACTATTATTAAATTGGTCCTAATTGAAGTTCTTGTCTATTGTTCTCTATTGCATATTTCCGGGGTACGTTAATTCATCACTGCGCTAATCTATTAAAATTAGATAATGCGCTAAAATTTGGGTCCGCTAAAATAAGTACGTTAACAGTGTAAGTTTGGGATACATAGATTGTTACTGAGTTATTCCAAAAAGAGGAAGGCAATTCACAGAGACTGTTTGTATGGCCATAAACAATCCTGTACAATTATTGAAAGATTGCCATATTAAAACCCAATCCTCTAATTACGACTTTATACTATTAGTTACACGGATTTTTGGCAGGGTATACGGTATGGTATGACCCTAAAGGGTTTCGTATTTCCTTAAGCCGATAGGCCGAAGGAAATACGAAATCCTGTAGGGTCATACCCTCCCGTATACCCTGCAAAAAATCCGTGTAACGAATTTATTACCCCTTTGAGTCTTTTATATTGGTTTTGTACAGTTCCCCGTCAACTTTTCTGTTGTCAAGATAAAAATGGCATAGTAGATCTACCTCATTTAGTTTCGTTTTATCAAATTACTCGAACTGTTCTTCCTGATTCTTTTCTTTTAAATACGTCCTCAGCATGTTTGCCGCTCGTCTGTTCGACTTTTGTGTTTTTTTGTGGCACATAGTTAGCCCTTTTGGCGAGTATTTCCTCATCAGTATGCGAAGCGAAACGTTTTGTCATTTTGTAAACATCGCCGGAAGCAGACGACGAATGCGAGTTGTCTCCCATTGCCCGGCCGCAAGATACAAAGACACGTGACCCGTAATACCCCTTGTAAAAGCACGTGATTCCATCGTATTACTGCTGAGAATCACGTGACATGACCGTATACCCCCTGAGATTTTCGTATACCCCTTGAGATTTACGAATGCGGTTTGGTACACTGTAGTTTTTAACCAATCAGATTCCTAGATTTTTCTCAAAGGGGTAATAAAGCTCATTATACCTGTGTTTTACCTGTACATGTACCCTATCTATCGTATGTACAGTGTACTCAATACAGTCATCTATTCTCGTTTACAGGTACGTTGTAAACTATTGTATTGACACACACTTCTGTGCTTTAGGATGTTTAAATACCAATCACAACTGGTATTTTAACACAAATTTAAATATTCCATGAAACTCACATTGTTCGGCATTATGGGCGGAGTGGTCGAGTGGTTAACAATCCGGCATTACACGCAGCCGGCCGGGATTCGATCCTCGAAGTCGACATACGCATGGATATTCAGAGAAAGTGTTTTTCTCCTGCCCACACAACTCCAACAACCCAGGTGGAGTATAAATTAGTCTGGGTGGATGTTGCGGTATCTGTGATGTAGCATTTAAGTGAGACGGCACTATAAATGATGCCGTTGGAAGCACGGTCCCACTACAAACAGAACACAGTACATCTCCAGCACACGCGCAGGCATAAACACATAGGGAGGTTTACCATAACTAAAACTTAACTATTATATATATATATATATAGTAACATCTATTAACTTAAACTTCATTACCGAATTCAAAAACGATAATATTATGTACGAATCAAATGAAAACTTAGGGAGTTGAAAATCAAGCCTGCTTAAGTTTTAATACTGACGAGTGTGTCAATAGTGTCCTAACATATCGGGTATCGTGTCTAGTATTGACATGTAGTTGTATCACAAATGAAAATGGTATTGAATTAAAAAATTTCACACTATGTTTTCTGTATAAACTATCGCAAACTTTACCCCCTCTGCAGGGAAAATGGGTGACCAGGGTAATGAATTTGACATTTTTTATAAAGCACAATTAATTGGTCTAAAGAAGAAGAATGTTGATATTTTAGCCAAGTTTAGCTTAGGCCCTAGGGGTGAGACTTTGACTATATTTTCATACTGTCAAACTGCAATAATATGATTATAATTATAACTAAAATTGTATGATTTTATAAAATATAGTACAGTTTACTTCCTTCCCAGGAGGGACAGGAGACCCAGTGAAGATGAAATTTACAATTTGTATAAAGGACCTCACATATGGGTCTGAATTGGACCCCTTTTGACCCTTTCACTCAGGCCCATTGGGGATTGCATCAATATTAACAGTACTTGAGTTTGACTAAGGCCATGTAAACCTTCCTGCAGACTTTATTGAAATCAGTTCTGTGGTTTTGGAGAAATTAAAAATGGGAATTTTGCTTATTGACGAACGACGCATTCCAACGGACAAAAGCCAATCAGGTGACCTAAAAATGCAATAACAGAAAGAAAAAAACGTTCTCTAATAATTGACCAATTTACATCATGTAGCTGTTGTTCTGGCATAGTTGTTTTTTACTTGACACTTATTCAATCTATACATTTAAATTTGACATCACTAAAGCACTTGGAATTGTGGGTAAGATATAGGAGTGGCAAAAATAAATAGGAATTGATAGAAATGTATGGGAAGTGGACATCCTACAAATATAAAGACACAGATAAACGTCATGTGACATTGATCTCGCAGTCAGACGAGACTTTGTCACGTAAGTAAACGTAAGTATATAAACAGCCCACATATGCATATTCCCGACGAATCCGTGTTAAGCCATAATAACAAACCACGGGAAAAGAAAAAAAAGAATTAAAGCATTATATACAAATATACATTTGTTTATTTAGTATGTATATGTGATACAAACAACCTTTGCATATATAAAGTAATGTAAATATTTATGAAATAATACAGTTTTTTAAGTACATTGAAATATATGAACTGTTTATAGTTTTCAGATATCTCACACATTCAACAAAAAGGAAAAGGGGGACATAAAAACAATAACATCGAAACATTTAGAGGCTTGACAGACTGTAAATGTGGTTATCTTGTCAGTTATTCAAGATGAAGTCTACTTTAACTAAAAAGTCCATTTTATTAAGATCTAGGTAAGAAACACACTAAGGATATTAACATTACTAGTGTACATCCCTTAGATAAAAGTGCCGACCAAACCTGTTGTTATATACATATAACATCAAGACATATTTACATGTGAATGTCTTCCACTCGGAACATATTGGGTATTTCACGTTTATCGTGAGAGTAATCACATCCTCGATATCCAGGGGTTACACTCACTTTCGCTTTCTGAACCACTGGAATATGTCAAAGCAAAATTGAAGGTACGAAGACTGCTGTTTGATTGGTCTCAGGTAAAAAAAAAAAAAAAAAAACCTGACCAATCGCTAGGTACGTATTAATGAACAGCTGTATTTATTCAGATTGACAATTTGGTAAAACAGTTTATTAAAAATAAATCTAAATTGTACCAACACAAGTTGTATAAAGTCATAAAGTTCGATTGAATAATATTTTCTTTCTTTAAATGTATATTTAAATATTAAAATGCACTATTGTATGGTACACAATGTATATACGGTACGAATGGTATTACATTTTCACAGAGTAGATATTTTACTGTTTCCGGGTTATAGTACTACAAGCTTGACTTGACATGGAAACATGTATCAGTACTAATGAAATGATTTAAAATCCTGAAACCAAAAGAAAATGCTCGCAATCCTCTCACTTAAAACCAACGAATGATTAAAAGATGACCTCCTTACAATGTAAATCGATATAAACATGTCTAAATTGGAAAATAATTCAAGGTTAATATTCACTGTTTTATGTTTAACGCACGTGTATATAACTTTATAAAATTAAAGTGAAATGTTAACATGAGAACTCAGAATTATGTTTTCTACATTTTAAACTTAAAATCAGCGAAAACTAATATACATGTGTTAACAGAAACAGTTCAGATACAGAATGGGTATGATCTAGTTCAGATACAGAATGGGTATGATCTAGTTCAGATACAGAATGTGTATAATCTAGTTCAGATACAGAATGGGTATAAACAAGTTCAGATACAGAAAGGGTATAATCTAGTTCAGATACAGAATGGGAATAATCTAGTTCAGATACAGAATGGGTATGATCTAGTTCAGATACAGAATGGGTATGATCTAGTTCAGATACAGAATGGGTATAATCTAGTTCAGGTACAGAATGGGTATAATCTAGTTCAGATACAGAATGGGTATGATCTAGTTCAGATACAGAATGGGTATGATCTAGTTCAGATACAGAATGGGTATGATCTAGTTCAGATACAGAATGGGTATGATCTAGTTCAGATACAGAATGGGTATGATCTAGTTCAGATACAGAATGTGTATAATCTAGTTCAGATACAGAATGGGTATAATATAGTTCAGATACAGAATGGGTATAATCTAGTTCAGGTACAGAATGGGTATAATCTAGTTCAGATACAGAATGGGGATAATCTAGTTCAGATACAGAATGGGTATAATATAGTTCAGATACAGAATGGGTATAATCTAGTTCGGATACAGAATGGGTATAATCTAGTTCAGATACAGAATGGGTATGATCTTTTGTCCAATCGTTGATGTTTTGTAATCTATCACAGGAAATTGGAATCTACTTCAGTCATGTATACAAACACCGCTATCTTCAGTAATCCATCTGCTGATGTACCATGTATCAGAATTCTTATTTTGAATATCTACATATTTGAGCTGGATGTAAAAATTATTTAAGATTTTGTTGATTTTGTTTTGCCAATCTGTATTCGAGGACATTTCCGTTGAGAGGTACAGTTGCCTATAGCTGTCATCATAACAGTACAGGAAGGTCATCAGTTTCCATTTTGTCATGTTCTGATGTAATGCATGTCCCGTTATACTGTATACCGGTAAAAGTTTAGACCAGTCACATAGTCGCCCTTTGCTGATTAATCAATGTTTACTTAGTTTTAGTTTCGCTCTTCACCTGTTGTTACTATACCGTGTATGTTTTATATTAATATTCACTGTCATAATAACAGCGAAAATGTCAGGAGTTAAACTGCAGCGAATATTTCCTGGTATACAGTATACAAATCTCTCTCTCTCTCTCTCTCTCTCTCTCTCTCTCTCTCTCAAATACAATACTAACGCACCACTCGTAATGTGAAACGAACCGTTATACCTATAAAAGAGAGGCAACAGTGGCTGAAATAAATTCAAAATATGTTTATTCTTCGTCAGCTAACATTCTTGTTGATAACGAAGAATATCAAACTTGTTTATGTCTTTTTATGATAAAACTGTTGGATTTTTTTAGGTTGTTTTCGATAATTAATAGCTGTTAGCAGTGTTTTATATAAAATCACAAATCTACATATTGTGATATAACACTGAACACAGTTGTTTCCCCGAACGACAACGAACGACAACTCTCGTCAGAGACATACGAGTCCAAGCACTGTAGTAAAGATCATCAGTGACATGTTGTAAGCACAGACTACGGTCGACGAGACGGTTGTGTGAGTCAGAATTCCGGCCACCACGCTCCACTGACCGTCATTTGGGTTGGGGGTGATCCCCAGGACGTCACACATCATTTGGTAGATGTGAATGACAGAGAAACCTTTTGCCACTACATTTCGGCTTATGTCTGAAATAATAAAAGTGGAAAAGTTCTTATGGATCATAATGAAAATGACTCGGTGTAATTATCTTGTGAGGAACTCAAATCTACTGGTCCTTTTTTGGGTATTTCTTCGTCATCGTATAACAACTTTATATAGCTTATTTTCTGGTGATAGCAACAATGATGTTTTCTTTTGTTTTTTAACCAATGTACGTCAGTCTGAACAATAAGAAGACTTCTCTTAGATAAATGCAAATCTGCACATGATACATCAAGATTTAGTTTTCTTGTAGTGGCCATCTTGAAAATGGCAACATTTAGTTTTTTTGTTCTTTGAAAAAGTTTACAGTGACAAAGACAATTAACAAACTCAGAAAAGTCTTCAACAGACGGCAGTTTTGACATTGATACAAAATAAACATGGATTATTTTAGATATACCTGGTCCAGTGGCGAGGAATATGCCCCTCATATCAGTCTCGCTGTTGTCAAATCCGTGTGTCCCCTGCATTGGCCCAGAGCCGTAATAACTATAAAAGCGAGGCAGCAATGGCTGAAAAAAAATATTTTAAAACAATCATTTTTGTCCGGTAAATTCTTGTTGATAACAAAAAGAAAGATTATGAAATCTTGTTTATCGCTTTTATTGTAAAAAAAACGTATCATTTTGTTTCAAGGATGTCCGTTTCAGGGAATTTCTGGATAATCAAAGTATACATATATAACTTTTTGTTTTTAAGTCTTTCTTTAGCCGTTGAATACTCATATAAAAAAAATCGGACTGAGTATTTGCTTTGTAACTTTCTTTTAACTTCCGGTTTATAACTCTCCAGACTTACAGACAGGATACCCCTTGGAACCAGAACATAGTTTACCACAGAAATTGTATACATCCCCCGTTTTGCGTAACACAGAACACTACATGAATTGATTCCGGGGTAAAGGTATGGTATGGGTCACAACAGAAAAACAATTGCATGTGCGCATCTTCACATATGTTAAGATACAAAAAAAAAATCAAATATTTCTATTGATGTTTTACGAAATGCGTAGCCAGATATCATATGCTGCTAAGGACAGACCGGGAGGCAAAGTGAGTAAAGGGACATAACTCTCATTATCTTTATCGAAACAAAAACTGTCGCAAAACAACTAAAGGAATATAATGTGTGTTTCAACATCAAATCAGCCGCACAGACATAGCTACCTACAAAACGTACTTGCTGCATTATCTGAAATATGTCGAGACAGATAGTAGACATAAATACTAACGATGATCGGGCTACCGTCGATACCAGTATTATGAAAAGTTTCCTTACTGTGGAGTCTGTTATATCGCCCGAATACTTACTGTGGTGATGTTCCAGCCTCTCTCAGCCACCAGTAAGATAGGGGACGTTCTATAGTGATCTATCTGTTATATCGCCCGACTACTTACTGTGGTGATAAACCAGCCTCTCTCAGCCACCAGTAAGATAGAGGACGTTCTATAGTGATCTATCTGTTATATCGCCCGACTACTTACTGTGGTGATGTACCAGCCTCTCTCAGCCACCAGTAAGATAGGGGACGTTCTATAGTGATCTATCTGTTATATCGCCCGACTACTTACTGTGGTGATGTACCAGCCTTTCTCAGCCACCAGTAAGATAGGGGACGTTCTATAGTGATCTATCTGTTATATCGCCCGACTACTTACTGTGGTGATGTACCAGCCTTTCTCAGCCACCAGTAAGATAGGGGACGTTCTATAGTGATCTATCTGTTATATCGCCCGACTACTTACTGTGGTGATGTACCAGCCTTTCTCAGCCACCAGTAAGATAGGGGACGTTCTATAGTGATCTATCTGTTATATCGCCCGACTACTTACTGTGGTGATGTACCAGCCTTTCTCAGCCACCAGTAAGATAGGGGACGTTCTATAGTGATCTATCTGTTATATCGCCCGACTACTTACTGTGGTGATGTACCAGCCTTTCTCAGCCACCAGTAAGATAGGGGACGTTCTATAGTGATCTATCTGTTATATCGCCCGACTACTTACTGTGGTGATGTACCAGCCTTTCTCAGCCACCAGTAAGATAGGGGACGTTCTATAGTGATCTATCTGTTATATCGCCCGACTACTTACTGTGGTGATGTACCAGCCTTTCTCAGCCACCAGTAAGATAGGGGACGTTCTATAGTGATCTATCTGTTATATCGCCCGACTACTTACTGTGGTGATGTACCAGCCTTTCTCAGCCACCAGTAAGATAGGGGACGTTCTATAGTGATCTATCTGTTATATCGCCCGACTACTTACTGTGGTGATGTACCAGCCTTTCTCAGCCACCAGTAAGATAGGGGACGTTCTATAGTGATCTATCTGTTATATCGCCCGACTACTTACTGTGGTGATGTACCAGCCTTTCTCAGCCACCAGTAAGATAGGGGACGTTCTATAGTGATCTATCTGTTATATCGCCCGACTACTTACTGTGGTGATGTACCAGCCTTTCTCAGCCACCAGTAAGATAGGGGACGTTCTATAGTGATCTATCTGTTATATCGCCCGACTACTTACTGTGGTGATGTACCAGCCTTTCTCAGCCACCAGTAAGATAGGGGACGTTCTATAGTGATCTATCTGTTATATCGCCCGACTACTTACTGTGGTGATGTACCAGCCTTTCTCAGCCACCAGTAAGATAGGGGACGTTCTATAGTGATCTATCTGTTATATCGCCCGACTACTTACTGTGGTGATGTACCAGCCTTTCTCAGCCACCAGTAAGATAGGGGACGTTCTATAGTGATCTATCTGTTATATCGCCCGACTACTTACTGTGGTGATGTACCAGCCTTTCTCAGCCACCAGTAAGATAGGGGACGTTCTATAGTGATCTATCTGTTATATCGCCCGACTACTTAATGTGGTGATGTACCAGCCTTTCTCAGCCACCAGTAAGATAGGGGATGTTCTGTAGTGATCTATCTGTTATATCGGCCGACTACTTACTGTGGTGATGTACCAGCCTTTCTCAGCCACCAGTAAGATAGGGGACGTTCTATAGTGATTACGGTAATACCACCGGTCAGGAATGTCCTCCTTCTTCAGAACAGTCAAGTGTGAGTTGTCCATAGAAACCAGGTCACTATAAACCTATTAAACAAGGTTAATGTTAAAATATTTAAAGAATTTGTTCTCTCTTTTTGTTAATCAAGACATGAAACGAGTAAAATAACGCTTTCTGCAAAAATCGATTATTCTGAAAAATGATGCACATTTTGCATCAATCAGTTTAAAGAAAGTGCATTCCGCATACATCAATGTTATCATTCCGCATACATCAATGTTATCATTCCGCATACATCAATGTTATCATTCCGCATACATCAATGTTATCATTCCGCATACATCAATGTTATCATTCCGCATACATCAATGTTATCATTCCGCATACATCAATGTTATCATTCCGCATACATCAATGTTATCATTCCGCATACATCAATGTTATCATTCCGCATACATCAATGTTATCATTCCGCATACATCAATGTTATCATTCCGCATACATCAATGTTTTCGAGGAAGGGTATGCATTCCGCATACATCAATGTTTTCGAGGAAGGGTATCCATTCCGCATACATCAATGTTATCGAGGAAGGGTATCCATTCCGCATACATCAATGTTATCATTCCGCATACATCAATGTTTTCGAGGAAGGGTATGCATTCCTCATACATCAATGTTATCGAGGAAGGGTATCCATTCCGCATGCATCAATGTTATCATTCCGCATACATCAATGTTATCATTACGCATACATCAATGTTATCATTCCGCATACATAAATGTTTTCGAGGAAGGGTATGCATTCCGCATACATCAGTGTTTTCGAGGAAGGGTATCCATTCCGCATACATCAATGTTATCATTCCGCAGACATCAATGTTATCATTCCGCATACATCAATGTTATCATTCCGAATCCATCAATGTTATCATTCCGCATACATCAATGTTATCATTCCGCCTACATCAATGTTATCATTCCGCATACATCAATGTTATCATTCCTCATACATCAATGTTTTCGAGGAAGGGTATGCATTCCGCGTACATCAATGTTTTCGAGGAAGGGTATCCATTCCGCATACATCAATGTTTGGGAGGAAGGGTATCCATTCCGAATACATCAATGTTATCGAGGAAGGGTATCCATTCCGCATACATCAATGTTATCATTCCGCAGACATCAATGTTATCATTCCGCATACATCAATGTTATCACTCCGCATACATCAATGTTTTCGAGGAAGGGTAAGCATTCCGCATACATCAATGTTTTCGAGGAAGGGTAAGCATTCCGCATACATCAATGTTTTCGAGGAAGGGTATGCATTCCGCATACATCAGTGTTTTCGAGGAAGGGTATCCATTCCGCATACATCAATGTTTGGGAGGAAGGGTATCCATTCCGAATACATCAATGTTATCGAGGAAGGGTATCCATTCCGCATACATCAATGTTATCATTCCACATACATCAATGTTATCATTCCGCATACATCAATGTTATCATTCCGAATCCATCAATGTTATCATTCCGCATACATCAATGTTATCATTCCTCATACATCAATGTTTTCGAGGAAGGGTATGCATTCCTCATACATCAATGTTATCGAGGAAGGGTATCCATTCCGCATACATCAATGTTTGGGAGGAAGGGTATCCATTCCGAATACATCAATGTTATCGAGGAAGGGTATCCATTCCGCATACATCAATGTTTTCGAGGAAGGGTATCCATTCTGCTTTAATCAGTTTTTTTCGAAAAAAGAAAGTGTATTCTGCATAAATGTTTTTTCCGTATAAATCTTGCATCAGCTTTTTCAAGACACGGTGTGCAGTCTGCCCTTATTAGCCTTTTCGGAAAAGAAAGTGCATTCTACAAACATCAGTTTTTCGACAAAAGGGTATGCATTCTGCATAAAACAGGAAAAGGAAAATGCAATCTCAATTTTCGGAAAAGGTTGTGTATTCTGTATGAAACAGTTTTTTTGAAAAGGAAACTGCAATCTCAATACATTAGATTAATTTTTTTGGGAAAGGGTGCGATTCTGTATGAAACAGCACTTTCGAAAACAAATATGCATTCTGCAAACATTAGCTTTTTTGAGTAAGGGTATTCATGCATTCTGCTGAAATCAGTTTTCCGAAAAGAAAGTATCTTTCTCCATCAATCATATCCTAATCAGGTGCATGACAAGTGGTAT
>NW_018404258.1:101831-223260 GCF_002113885.1 Mizuhopecten yessoensis | reverse complement strand
CCCCCCCAAAAAAAAGTGTATTCTGCATCGATTTATTTTTTTCCGAAAACGAATGCGCAATGTTACATACCTCCGCTTTGGCCGAAAAGGGTGTGTGTTCTGCATGAAACAGCCCTTTCGAAAATGAATGTGCATCCTGCATACATCAGCTTTTCGACAAAGTGTATGCAATATGCTTAAATCAACTTTATCGTAAATGTAAGAGAATTTTGCTAATTTTCTAATGTGAATGTGCGTCCTGCAGATATCAGATTTTTCAACAAAGTGTATACATTCTGATGAAATCAGCTTTTTCGATAATGAAATTTATTCTGCATAAATCAGTAATTTTCTTAAAAAAAATAGCATACACCAGCTTTTTTCCGGAAAAAGGTATGCAGTCTGCTTAAATCAGCTGTTTCAAAAATAAAAGTGCAAAATGCATAAATATTTTTTTACCGAAAACAAATATGCATCCTGAATATATCAGGTTTTTTTGGAAACTGGTGTGTATTTTATTTAATTAATTTTTTTTTGGAATAGGGTGTGTCTATACTGCTGAAATTACCTTTTTCGAGAAAGGGTGTGTATTCTGCAGACATCAGTATTGAGGTTTAATCAATATTGTGAATGATTTCATGTTTTTCAAATTATTTTCAAGCCACCTTTTACCTTATCTAGTTTGCCGTCGTTAGGCCAGATATAGACGTTCGCTCCCGCATCTAGTACCACTCGGATATCCTCTATATCTATGTAATCCGTAATGTTGATTACTCTAGTCTCGCTCACTTCTGTCATTCCGTGATCGGAAAAAATCATGATATTGACGTCATCACGAAGATCACGTGACTCGAGCTCGTCCAATAACTTGAACATTTCGGTGTCAATCTCCATCAGTTTCTGGTTCAGCTGTGACGATGACGGTCCATACTTGTGTCCATACTTGTCTGGCAGCTCCACGTATATACCTGGTTAGAGGATTAAACCAGAAATATATTTAAAAAGATAGAAGGTAAAATGCTATTTTGGAGACAAAAAAATATAAAAGCACATGTGTAAATGTCAAATAAGTACAATAAGAAAATCCCTTATTGCTTATTAGCACAACAGACTTGGTTGAAATGTGGTAGATATGTGCAGATAAAAGACAGAGTTAAATCTTGGATATAAATAATACGAAAACACCTGTGTAAGTATTGAAATTATATAATTAGACAATCCTAATTACTCATTAATATATAAAACTTTGTTAATATGGTAAATGCATGTCTCTTAAAACATCGGTCAACTATGAAATATCAATCAATTGAAAAGGCTCTAGATATATATAAAACCTGAAATGTGCTGTAAAGCTCCTTAGAGTACTTTTGCAAATTATATAGGGCGCTACACAAACATTTATATAGGGCGCTACACAAACAATTATATAGGGCGCTACACAAACAAATATATAGGGCGCTACACAAACATTTATAGAGGGCGCTACACAAACATTTATATAGGGCGCTACAAAAAAAAAAAAATAGGGCGCTACACAAACATTTATATAGGGCGCTACACAAAGAATTATATAGGGCGCTACACTTACAATTATATAGGGCGCTACACAAACATTAATATAGGGCGCTACACAAACATTTATATAGGGCGCTACACAAACATTTATATAGGGCGCTACACAAAAAATTATATAGGGCGCTACACAAACATTTATATAGGGTGCTACACAAAAAAATATATAGGGCGCTACACAAACATTTATATGGGGCGCTACACAAACATTTATATAGGACTCTACACAAAAAATTATATAGGGCGCTACACAAACATTTATATAGAGTGCTTCACAAAAAATTATATAGGTCGCTACACAAACATTTATATGGGGCGCTACACAAACATTTATATAGGGCGCTACACAAAAAAACTATATAGGGCGCTGCACAAACATTTATATGGGTCGCTACACAAACATCTATATGGGGCGCTACACAAACATTTATATAGGGCGCTACACAAAAAAACTATATAGGGCGCTACACAAACATTTATATAGGGCGCTACACAAAAAATTATAAATTATAATATATAAATATGCAATATGGAAATTTACAGATGTTATATTCCTAAAACCAGCCCCTTTTGTATGATCTGGTGTATTAAATAGCCGACCTGACGTCCTATCACGCCCCTAGCGCGTCGATTGACGCCAGAGAATCCTAACGCGTTCCTATACCAACAAGTTATATATATATCAGGGAATGCCTATATCTAAATGGAAAATAACTTTATAATTTAGAATGGCATATCAACTTATTGACCTCGTTTAATAAATTCATTATAACATGGACACTCATGTCAGATCTTCTATGTATTAGTTTAAACAGTATTTTATTCAATATATGGCAGTGACAAAATAATACAAAATCAACAAAGAGGATTTGAAAACAAGTATAAGTACTTATATTAATTCGTCTCCTTCTATGTATTGAACCGTATTTTTCAATGTGCAAGACGGTATGAACCACGATAAATCGATGTTTACAAACATATATACCTAGCCGGATTCATGGTTGATATGTATTCAACTAATTTGCGTTAATACCGGTATAAAAACGGTGGATCTGTACTTTCCTATTGTAACTGACGCAGTAGTACCCTTAACCTTACATGATCGAATTGTTACTACTGACAAAATCAGACTGCTCAATAGCTTAACCTATTTGCGTCAATGTATTTTGACCTCATATTTCTCTGAACCCAGCCTCAAAGAACCATGAGGACGCCCTTGTTACAAATCGCTACTTGGTAAAGACAGAAATATATAACATGTACTATTATCCCACAACCTAGCACAGCCCAAAGACATCTTACCGACAACGTCCGCGGATCCGTTAGAGAAAAGTTCCAGGCCCTCCGCAATGGCTGCTTGCATGTCTTTCAGTTTGGGGTAGGTAAACATTGGGTACTTTTTACAGTAAGTTGGATCCACTCCCCTGATGGTGACCTCACATCCGGGCCACGAGTAGAAATAAGACCGCTTTCCCTAAACAGAAATAAACGTCAGATACAAGAGTGTTTGGGACTCTGACCCAGTCGCTATGTCAAAAATCAAGTTGAATGGATTGTGAGAGACGTCATGCATACACGTTGTTTAGATGTACTGATATGATGTACAACGAGACCTGTAAACAACCGAAGCCTGCTGTCTTATTGAGATGTTGATTTTCGTACTAAATGGTGTGAGCTAACATCAGTGTATCCCAATTCATGTAGAATCAACAGAATTACGTTTATAAACAGCTGGAAAACAACCAAGAACTTAGTCTGTACTGTATAAGGCAAATGACGCGAAAGGAATGCCAAAACGATTTCATATGTACAGTAACTCTGTCCCACGTAGGCGAAACCTCGGAGGTTACAGCACAAGAGGTACGTGGTTATCGTGTCATTCTAGCTCGGGTTAGTTTATTTTCATTATATAAAGACACGGTTAGCCGTGTGTCTTTAACAATTTCAAAATTAACTAGATTTGATCAAGATCAAAACACGGGATTTCCAACAAGAAAATGAACAAAGAAATGTTCTCGGACTAACGATCGCTTTTATACGTTTCCCTTCGTTTTCCTTCTCTGACAAACCTTGTAAATTGTTCCTGGACATATTGAAGCTGACTATCATGCCTAGTAAGTTTGGAAGATTTACCTTGTTTGTGGATAAGGTCAGATCTTTGATTCAATGGGACCACAGTCTCTACAGAGTTTAAATTTTCTGTAAGAGTTATTGCCCTTTGTACAGTGCAGAAAATGTTTAAAGCGATATTTTGTAGGTTTGTCATGTTCATTGATATGCATCATGATGTATTGACCTTGAAACTTAATAAATCTTCTAATTAGGATGCATTCTTTTAAATGTGCTGTAAAAATAAAGTTTTTAAGAATTTTGAAATTTTCATTTTTTGGATCATTTGGCCCCAGTTGACCTTGCTTGACCTTGAATTAAGTTCAAGGTCAACGATATCCGATAAATGCTGTAGACAAGGATACATTCTATGGATGTGCCAAATATCAACTTTGTATGCGTCCTGATGACTGAGGAGAAGAGTTTAAAGTGCATTTTTGAAATCTTTATTATTTCTTGAGATAGAGTGTCCACAAGATATGCGGAAATAAGAATAAGAATTTTAAAGAAAAAACATAACAATATCAATAGGTATTTCCATACTAAATGGAAATCCCTAATTAACGAGAGTTACATTGACATGATAATCAATCATAGCGAGGTTTGGGGCCTTTTTCTCCCACAACGTTCAGATAGTATATCTAGAAAACTGTATGTTGCTCTTTGTCATACATAATTCCTGTTTCTTATCGGCTAAAACAATTGCCAGGAATGATCACGTCATAATGGAAAGTGACGTTGCAAAGCATTGTTACTTGTCGTCATAATTAGAGGATTAACCAAAGAATTCACGTGCAGTGTGTTACACACTAGTGGGTATTAAAAAAATGTTTACTAACTCCTAGCCGATTCATCCCACAAGTTGGTAGGGAGGCCTATAAAAAACAAGTCTTTTGACATATGCAATGAAGACAGCTGCACCAGGACAACATTACCGTAAGTAACTGACGCCGTCCTATGTCATAACCTTTTGTTTAGTTATGTTGTTGTAATGGTATTGTAAACTGGGTTTTTTTTCTCGACATTAGTATGGTGTATCAAACTTTTCCCACCATTTTTTAATATACCGTTTGTAAGATTTCCTTTCGTGTAGAAATAGGACTTAATTCAATGCTTATTAGCATGGTCAACGCCGAATTGCTTTTGATATCCTAGGTAAGACGTTGGGTAAATGGTGATGGTCTGATTTTAAATCAAAACTGTGAGCTTTAAAGCTTATGATCTTCATCGAAACATCATTCTTTGAACAGAACAGGATGTGTTAAACGGTTACCAGAATCACCAGTGATTTACCATTGTCTTTGTCCCGTATGACACTATCAAAGTTTCATTGCATTTTTGCACTTCATGTTGAATTGTCACTTCCGTTTGGTGTTCATATTGACTATGAATGCCAACTGGAAGCAGATCAATGTTTACATTTTCATAAGTTAGATATTTCATCTGATTGAAAATCAAATAATCAAAATTCAAGATTTATCTTAAATAAGCGTACGTTTCGTGTATGCCTGTTTATAATTAGAAAAACCAACTTCCAAGCAGAGCCATTTGTGACGTCATGAAAATGGTGTCAATTGATTTGACCTCATATACCAGTCTAAAACGACATCTTTAAGAGCATTTACAGTCGGCATAGACATTTTATCGTAAACCCCCGATTACTCGGATTTTCGTCCACTAAAACCTTGCTCGACCTAAACTCACCATAGCTGTTCATAGGACGTAAACCACAAATAAACCAGATCTGATAAATGTTCGCCTTACACAGGTTGTCTAATTAGCTAAAGAGATTAGACAATACCAAGATATGTAGTCCAGAATAATTGAATAATTTGACAGAATAAATGCATACCTCAACAGAATGTATAGGTTTAAACCATTACTTTGAGTTTTAACAATATTTTATTGAGAAATTAGGAAGTACATATATTTTAAAATATATATAGAAAAGGGATTTGTTTATGAGGTTAGACATCACGTTAACCCATCTGCTGATAAATGATGCGCATGAATGTACGGAGTTTAACTACCATGAATTACTATAAAATACAATGATTTATAACAAAATACACAAAGTATGTAGTTCAACCCGACACATGTTTGTGTACTTAAGGAGTTATATGAGTCACGTGGTACGGTTAGAAGCTTTGAACGCATTTGATGACGTGAAGGGCTGGAGACATGTCGACGGCTGCTGAGTGGAATTTAGCAGTTTTACAATAAATTAAAACTCCCGTGGCGAACTCTTGTGCTGGAGTTTAATTTACGACACTATTGTATTTTAGGGTATCACTTTATACCATAACAAGTGTAACGTTAGGCTTTCCATGTTATGTAAACCTACCACAGTTACCTAGGAGTTATCAGAACATTACTCTGCAGTGACATTAGTACATACAAGTGTGACGTATTAATTATAACACTGGAGATGATTGGCCATAACTTCAAATGATTTACGGAATTTAGATATCAAATTTTGTCAAACTCGATTTTAAAACTAAGTTTGTTATTATTTTATTTTTATTTTTTTGCAACCTTGTCCAGAATTATAGGGCTATAAATATATAATTCTGTATTACGGTTATAGTGTTTTAATAAATACAGCCGCAATGGTGTAACATAATTCCATGTTTTCGGTGAAACATCTAAACAACAAAAGGTTCCCTGTTTCAATGATAGACCTATAACACTTTAACAGGAATCCATCCATGTTTTTTTCTCTCCCTCTTTATTCCTCTATATCGTATAATAATTCAAATTGCATGTTTTTAAACCCTTCATAAATGATAAATTAATCCACAGAAAAATTAACAAATATATTCCTATAGCTATATAAATTAATAAATCTGTTTATAATTAAACTATATTTACCAATAATCATCACTTATGGGGGTCACTCTACATGAACCGGGCTAAGCAGTTACTTAAAGTTTAGGAGCGCTATAACCAAATCCAGTTAAACAATCATTACTACATTGTAGCTGTGGATCACGATAACCAACTCAAATTAAACAACCATTACTACATTATAGCTGTGGATCACGATAACCAACTCAAGTTAAACAATCATTACTACATTGTAGCTGTGGATCACGATAACCAACTCAAATTAAGCAACAGTCACTAGTTTGGGAACTATACCAAACTTAAGTTAAACAACACCCAACATTTGAAAGCTGCTATAATAAACTTGAGAAAGATAAGCATTTGAGAAATTCTATGGCAGGGAATGTGTGACTAGCCCTACTGACCTGTTTCTTGGCAGTGACCCACAGGTAAGTTGTGACTAGCCCTGCTGACCTGTTTCTTGGCAGTGACCCACAGGTAAGGTGTGACTAGCCCTACTTCCTACTTACCCGTTTTTCGGCAGTGACCCACAGGTAATGTGTGACTAGCCCTACTGACCTGTTTTTCGGCAGTGACCCACAGGTAAGGTGTGACTAGCCCTACTGACCTGTTTCTTAGCAGTGACCCACAGGTAAGGTGTGACTAGCCCTACTGACATGTTTCCGGCAGTGACCCACAGGTAAGGTGTGACTAGCCCTACTTACCTGTTTTTCGGCAGTGACCCACAGGTAAGGTGTGTCTAGCCCTACTGACCTGTTTCTTGGAAGTGACCCACAGGTAAGATGTGACTAGCCCTACTGACCTGTTTATTGGCAGTGACTCACAGGTAAGGTGTGACTAGCCCTCCTGACCTGTTTCTTGGCAGTGACCCACAGTTAAGGTGTGACTAGCCCTACTGACATGTTTCTTGGCAGTGACCCACAGGTAAGATGTGACTAGCCCTTCTGACCTGTTTATTGGCAGTGACTCACAGGTAAGGTGTGACTAGCCCTACTGACATGTTTCTTAGCAGTGACCCACAGGTAAGGTGTGCCTAGCCCTACTGACCTGTTTCTTGGCAATGACCCACAGGAAAGGTGTGACTAGCCCTACTGACATGTTTCTCAGCAGTGACCCACCGGTAAGGTGTGACTAGCCCTACTGACCTGTTTCTTGGCAATGACCCACAGGTAAGGTGTGACTAGCCCTACTGTCCTGTTTCTTGGCAGTGACCCACAGGTAATGTGTGACTAGCCCTACTGACCTGTTTCTTAGCAGTGAACCACAGGTAAGATGTGACAAGCCCTGCTGACCTGTTTCTTTGCAGGGACCCACAGGTAAGGTGTGACTAGCCCTACTGACCTGTTTCTTAACAGTGAACCACAGGTAAGATGTGACAAGCCCTACTGTCCTGTTTCTTGGCAGTGACCCACAGGTAAGGTGTGACTAGCCCTGCTGACCTGTTTCTTTGCAGGGACCCACAGGTAAGGTGTGACTAGCCCTACTGACCTGTTTCTTTGCAGTGACCCACAGATAAGTAGTGACTAGCCCTTCTGACCTTTCTTGGCAGTGACCCACAGATAAGGTGTGACTAGCCCTACTGACATGTTTCTTGGTAGTGACCCACAGGTAAGGTGTGACTAGCCGTGCTGACCTGTTTCTTCGCAGTGACCCACAGGTAAGGTGTGACTAGCCCTACTGACCTGTTTCTTGGCAGTGACCCACAGGTAAGGTGTGTCTAGCCCTACTGACCTGTTTCTTGGCAGTGACCCACAGGTAAGGTGTGACTAGCCCTACCGACCTGTTTCTTGGCAGTGACCCAAAGGTAAGGTGTGACTAGCCCTGCTGACCTGTTTCTTGGCAGTGACCCACAGGTAAGGTGTGCCTAGCCCTGCTGACCTTTCTACGCAGTGACCCACAGGTAAGGTGTGACTAGCTCTGCTGACCTTTCTTAGCAGTGACCCACAGGTAAGGTGTGACTAGCCCTACTGACCTGTTTCTTGGCAGTGACCCACGGGTGAGGTGTGTCTAGCCCTACTGACCTGTTTCTTGGCAGTGGCCCACAGGTAATGTGTGACTAGCCCTACTGACCTGTTTCTTGGCAGTGACCCAAAGGTAAGGTGTGACTTGCCCTACTGACATGTTTCTCGGCAGTGACCCACAGGTAAGGTGTGTCTAGCCCTACTGACCTATTTTTCGGCAGTGACCCACAGGCAAGGTGTATCTAGCCCTACTGACCTGTTTTTCGGCAGTGACCCACAAGCAAGGTGTATCTAGCCCTACTTACCCGTTTTTCGGCAGTGACCCACAGGTAAGGTGTGACTAGCCCTACTGACCTGTTTCTCGGCAGTGACCCACAAGGGTTCCCCGTCGTCCCACCAGTAGGCGTTATACTGTGCCTTATTGACCCCTATAAGGAAGGATTCGTTGTGTTTAGTGTCAAACATGTAGTTGCCGACCATGCCGTGGTCCTCACAATGTAGACCTGTAAAACATAACAGAGAAAATATTAAAAATGATCATGAATATTTACATTTGCATGGCATTGTCACTATATAGCCTCTTTGAAAGCTGTGTCGTTGATTGGACTTTAATTACCATGCATAACGAGACACAATTCTTAGCGTATTAATACGACACTGATCGGAACTACAATATCCAATATAATTAAACATGACGGCTGCTGAAATATCGCTTGGCATTGTGCGATTTGACAATGTCATTGTAAATTTATGTGCAAATAAAAAATAAAATAATAAAAACACTTTTAGTACAACGAAAACTAGACCAAGGTCTGCAATATCGTACAAAACGCACATCGGTTGAAATCACCAATGCCGGCAATGGAAACAATTTTAACGCTCATGCAATTTATCAGAAATATCGTCTGTTACACTGCACTGATCAACAGGGGTTAGTTACAAATGTCTGAAATACACATATGCTATAGACCTATTGACACATAAGTTACAGACCTACTGATATGATTCACAGCACACATACACATTTCAGACATTTGTAACGACCCTGTGCTCCGTCGCAAGATCACTCGCTTCAAACGCTATCAGTTTCACGCGTCTCGCATCCACAGTTTCTCAGTTTCTGACGACATGTCAAATAATGAGTCTGTTATAGAGTCTACCGACTGCTGTCAGGTTCCCATACAATCAACAAATAAATTCACGCCTGGATTCTTCACAAAATGAGCAAAGAGAAAAGTTCGAATTAACTTTCAAAAATAACTCCCTCGTGGAGGGCAAGGTCGGATTTACGGTGTTCACTGTATTTGTCCATGCGCGAAATTTGTTCCGGGAAAAATCGAAACAATTTCAAATCTAACTTTCAGCTCAGAGTTCTATTGATAAACTTAAATCACCCTATAGACATATCATACGCAATTGTATTGATACTGAATTGTGGAATAAAATTGAAGTGTTTGTTAAAATTTCAAAGTACTACTTTGTTTGCCAATCAGCACGCGACAATACGCTGTTCAAACTATTGAACGAAATTGTGTGGACTGTCGATAAGGTGGGCATTTTTAATTTTAAATATAAATTATAAGTTAAAAAAGAACATAAGAGGCAAAGAAAACGTAAATATAAGTATTGAACTGTTTTTGTATGGTATTTATGATCTATTTGAATGACACAGCTTTGCAGCGCGCGTTATGTTGTTTGCTTGCAAAGCTGTGTCATTCAAATAGATCATAAATACCATACAAAAACAGTTCAATGCTTAATTAACTACAAATGGTATATTCATTATAATAAAGTGAACAAGCTCTACCAATAGCACTGCCAAAATGAGCTAAAATCAAACCAGCTCAATATAGAACGACATGTAGCTGGACCAGTATGGGCAGACTGAGTTAACATAAAATCCGCACCAATCAAGCGCACCCTCTTGTCGTTCGGAACATTGCTAGACTTCTCATTAATAATTACGTCGGGACAGCATTCGGAGTTCCCTAGAGTCGTTGAGGAGGCAGGGGGAAGCTTTAATGGGCACAAAGTAAGAGTTTAACTTGATAAAATGTTTGTTGATGGTGTGCTGTACACGGGCCAGACGAGTTCTCAAAGCTCTCCAGTCAAATTGAGCAAGTTGACTATTTTATTGAGTATATTGATGTTTTTGCATCAGTTTTCCTGAAATTGTTTAATGCCATACTTACATAAAGCTTGGTCAAAAGGAGTTATTATACCTCTGCATAAAAAAGGTGATAGAAACGACGTAAAGAATTATAGAAGATTTATTGAAGATTTATGCAGAAAAGTGTGTGAAATTTATTTTTTAATGAGAAAATTTCCATTTTTAACACGTTAATTTAGAACTAAAACTAGTCTTTTTTTCTCACTTACTGGAAGTTGGCTTCCATTGATATCTTTCAACATAAGGAATTTCAGAAAAAATTAACAACCGGTAAATTTGTCATTTAACAGTTTTGGTTCAAAAAAAAGAAAAACAACTTTCTTTCCACATTTCATTTAACTTGTGTTTCTTCATGACTAAATGTCCTTGGGTTTTGATATTTAGCAAGTAGGTTGTTGATGTATATGAGTTTAGGTGTTGTAAACGTTGATGACCTTGACCTTCGTTCAAGGTCACAAAAATCAAATGTGCTGAAATACAATTTTTGTATGGGGAGTCAGACAAGGATAGATTTCCTTGCTTATTTGTTTAGAGTTAACGATATAAAATACTGTAATATTCCTTCATATTTTGTTTAATGAGTGGGCAAAAGGCAAAAAAAATAATAACTAGAACTTTAAGCCAAATACTAACTAATATCCCCGCTGAAATCGTCCTAGTAGTTAAGGTAATAAAGATTGTGTCGCTATTTCTCAGTAGAATTTCTTCAAGTTTTGTTGTTATATTGCTTTGAAGTAAAGACAATATTCTGCCACAAATATAATATAGGTTGTCAGAACTTTAAGGATTTTAAATGGAAATTTATGTAAAAAGGCGTGAATTCTGAAAAAAATTGAAACACACAATGTTTTGCAAAATAATGTCAATAAACATGATACTGACATATATTAGTATTGCATTAATGTATATCAATTTCATAAATGCTGAAATTGTGTAAAATCAATTATCTATAAACGATAAAAAAAATTGACATTTTATGATAAAACCATATACACATAGTAATTGCATGTAAGAGTTATCGATCTTGAAAAACTTCACAGTAGCGAAATAGGTAGCCGGTTTCCTGAAGTACAGACAAATGGACACATGTGACTCATTGATTAAAAAACAAATGAATTAATGCCTGGATTGCTTCGAAATACTTTAATATTGAAAAAAACACTGTTCTGTCAATAATAAACATACAATATTCATCAGTTTAATATTAAACATTAGATTGTGCGGAAATTGTGATACTGTCTCCCTACATTGGATTTTCAACTAGGGATGTACTTCCCATTTCTGTTTTGCAATACACTCCTATGACCTTAAGGAAGAGTTATTTTCAAGACAAAGATTTTTTTAACAAAGGGCCATATCTCCTTAAAAAGGGTCAAAATGAAAAGAAATACTACCCTGATGCAAGTTTTTTTTAAGAAGGGTCATAACTCCTTTTTAAAGGGTCGGACTGAAAACATACTACTTGGATGCACAATGTCAGGGGGCAGTTACCATATCTGTAAACTTCCGTTGAAATTGGCCTCATAGTTTTGGAAGAGTTGTCTGGACAAGCATTTTTCAACAAAGGGCCATTACTAAATCAAAAAAAGGATCAGATTGAAAAAAGAATACCTGGATGCACACCACCAGATGGTAGTTACCATATTTGAAAACTTTCGTTGAAATTGACCCCTTAGTTTTGGAGGACATGTCCGGACAAGGGTTTTTCTACACAGGGCCATAACTTTAAAAAAAAAAAGGGTCAGGATGAAAATAATAATACCTGGATGCACGACTGCAGGTGTTAGTTATCATATCTGGAAACATGCGTTGAAATTGGTCCACTACTTCAGAAGGAGTTGTCCAGACAAACGTTTTCTACGGACAGATAGGCGGACGGACAAGCTGATTCCAACACACACACACACCATACCCATAACTTCGTTGCGGGGGTGGGGTATAATAAAGTGTATAACAGTTTTATTATTAAGATTATTTTCTTATTTTTATATAATTGCATAACTTTGTCCATAACACAATCTATAACTAAAGTAGTTCTCCAGAAGAAAGATTACTTTGGCAAAATACATATTCATGAGTTGTAACTGCTGCACATAACTTTAAAACATGCGTAATATAATAAAGTGTTTTGGTATGATACAAAAACAGAAAATGTATCGGTATTATCATAAACATCGATAGTCAAATCTTCAAGGTTATGTGAAATTTGCCATTGATCATGTTTGGCATGCTAACAAGTACTTTCCCGGTTTTGATATTACATAAAAATGATTCTGTAGACAGAATACATATATGGGAAGTTTTTAAAGAAGTTTCAAATATAGACTACTATTGTAACTATATAAAGGCAAGTTGACAATGTTGGTTATATTTTTAATTTTTATGAAAATTTTGCATGTTTTTTCTAATTAAAAGTATCACTACGCTTACTTCATGTATACCAATATGACATATTTAGTATCAAAATAACAGTAACTTATACACTGTACACTATCAAAATTCATTTTCAAAATAACATTCGCCTGTGACATTTATCGGTCATTTTGTTAGGATACCCCCGTCACTCAACCTGGTGTTATGCAAGGAGGTCCACTACGGTTATCAGTAGTAATTATGAATAATTGTTTATGCAGGTATTGATAACTTTTATGTATCTACAAAAGAATAAACGAAATCAAAGTGGGGGCCAAATGTTGACCCCACCTTTAGATGTTGTAATATAAAATTTCCCATTGAAACGGGTAGGTGGCATAATATTCAAAAACAAGACCGAAAATGCACTCTATGTAAAAATGATCTAGGCGACGAATTTCATTATTTATTCAAATGTACAAATTCAATAACTGTAGAGCTTAGAGAAAAATATATTCATTTGTATTATAGAAAAAAATCCCTCTCAAATTAAAATGAGTGGTCTGTTGTCATTTTGTAACACGACTGTATTAAATGGAATTTGTCTTTTGTTGGGAAAAAATAACAAACTGTTGTAATAAGCATGTCATACAAGCTATTGATAATGGATCATGCATACTGTTTTGTGTACTTGCCATCCATTTTGTCATCACATGTGTATTATGATACTCTGATACCTCCTGTTGTACATTGTAATGTATCTGAGGAAAAACAATAAACTTGTAAACTTGAGAAAAAAATGTGTATTTTATTTTAAAAGCAGTATGAATGAAGGACATCCGCTTTGAAAATAAACATTTTTCTTCCTTTTTCAAACATTATGAAATAATTAGAAATATTCTTGTACAATGTATATTCCAATACTTCTTTTGAATTGTCAATTATGACTACTACGACTGTTATTCCCTTAAACTTGTTTAATGTCACGGAGTAGCAACTTGTGCCAAGTATTTTTATCTGTAGGGAATTAAGCATGCTTAGGAATCTCACAACAGAAAATGACAGGTTGGAAACTGATGAACTTTTGCATATTGTCAGCCGGAGGCAAAGACACTAATTATAGACCATACAAATTAAAACGGACGGCCGTCTGGAGATTATAATCACATAGTGTGTAATTGGATTTCGAAAGGTGACTGTCCGGGTTTTCCTAAAATTAAAATTAATCATTTCAACCACTTAAACAAGTTTCATTGATTATTGTAGCAATACAGCATATATGTTTACAAATATACATTATTAAATATTCAAAATTCATATGTAATGTACAAGATGGCGGAGGACAATTCCATTCAAATATATATATGCCTACAGACATGTATTAATGATATCACGTGCAGTTTTACAGCATGATGTTTCGTAAAGTTGTTGAAAGGACAGTATATCACAATATAATTATATATATGTGACGTCATGAAATAATGACATCATAATGAAAACACTACATCACTTCAAACAGCCAGAAAGAACCATGGGATGTCATTAAAGTACTATTTAACGCGCTATTAACGAATATTAAATAACTATTATTATACATGTACACTTATAACAAAGTAGTTTCAAATAATATTTTAATATAATATCACTACAGAGCGAGGAGAATTTTCCTTTTAGCAGTAGCGTGCAACAAATATTTACCCAGTCTATTTAAAGATTTAACAGTTTTACAGGTAAATAATTATATTAGTTTATAGACACTTGGATGTCGATAATAATACTGTTTGATGTACGTTTTTCTTAAATCAGAATATGCAGGACAAAGTAGTACAAAATGTACTTCATCTTCGACATCTTATTATCGCAGACTGTATATATTCTCTAACCTCTTGGAATGTTATTATTGCGATTTAAGATTATCTAAGATTGTGTACTTGCATGCAAAATTGACTCAATAACTTTCTTACCCTAAAATTAATGGGTTTAGTCAGATATAACTGGATGCAAAAGGTATCAACAAGATGCTTGTACAAATAACATTGTAATAATCCTATTTGTTCAACGTCTGATGTTTTCAACCAATAAAATAAAAACTTAACAATGCAATGTCTGATATATTTCTTGCTAAATAATGCATACATATAATAAATATTAAAACGTCATAAGTACCTGTCATGATAGAATAGTAGTTTGGATAGGACAGTGATGGGAAATCCGGCTGAAGGTATTCCGCCCTAGTTCCCTCACTTATCATTCTTTGGAAACCGGGAAGATTGATCTCCTGTCGGTCAAAATAATCCCAACGGAAACCATCTAACAAAAACAGGAGCAGCTTGTTGTCCTTCTTTATGGAATGTGCGGAGACACTCTCAAATATAATACATATTAATAACAAGTGATAAATACATTTAAAACGGCAAGTACTTCCCTTCATAGTGTCCGCGCGCGCTGTAATCCTTCCACCTTATACATGTAAATTTACGTTCGATAAGCTGGGACAATCCACGTGAAGCGGAAGTTAAAAGGTTGCGCTGTTGTTCCTATAGCGCGTTCACTATTAAAGAGATATGACCACGTTTAAAAGGACAATTTCGATTCGATATGTTTATATATAAAGATACAGGTAGACAGGTATGAAGATATTGCCCCAAAGCTGGGTGCTAACTTCCTGGTCCCAGTTTGTTATGACACGGTGCACCTTGCGCGTGTCCGAAAGTCCCGGGGGCCCGGGTCGTCTATATACCCAGAGAACGGTGGTACATACACATGTATGCTTGTCTGTATCCTGATTGCGAATGACAATTCTAGCACAACACACTTTAAATACATATGTACATGTACTTATTTATGGACAGTGATTGTTTTGAAGTGACGCTGATTTCCATCTCAAAACCTGATTGGCTGACTTTAACTGTAGATAGTATGCATAAAAGAAAACTGTCGCTTTAAGGGAATATTTTCGTTTCAACAAAGGGAGATGTTCCGTAACGTAAGTGTATCTGCCTCTCTGCGAATGTGACAGATCGCCCTGTAATACGTCTGCGGTACAAAGGCTACATCTGCACTAAGCTGCGAGTTAAAATCTCATTATGATACATTAATGGAGTCAGTAAGGCCATAGGTGATATGCTCATCTCTAATGTAAGGTTTGACACCTACAGTTGACCCTCACTATGAACATTTATCGCTGGAACTACTAGAAAACAAAGGAAATGTTAACTTTAAAGTTCATTAAGCTTCCCACGACCTAAATCTTAGACCCATTTAAAAATAAATAAAATGTAATACTTTTTGCAGCTACAGTAACGAACCGAAATAGAATTAAAGACGTTTATTTTGCGTTACATTGTGTAGGGGAAGTGACATTTATAACATTGTTTGAAATAAAATTGGAAAAAAGAGACATAAAAAACAAAACAGCGAGGGTATGGAAGAATCAAATATGATTGTTTTTAAACAATAATATATGGTAAAGGAATTTTCTATAAATTACACTTCAAAAATTGGTCAGATAATTGGTCTCCGTTATTTTCTTGATCTCAATTGGGTGAAGCATGTTTTTAAGGCTGAATTAATCAGACTGATATCCGTGTTTAAAATTAAAAACACATTGTTTTGTTTGTTTACAAATTAGGGTCATATTTTATTAAGTGATATATCGCCTATAAGAGTAACAAAAAATATTGAATTCGTTCGATTAGTATTGGAAATACCAGATAAACCTTAGACCGTACCTTGACTAATATTTTGTGTAGCATTCATTATTTTTTATTATTGCTACATTATATTTCTGTTAGGCATGCTATGATTAAGTTATTTAAAGAACATTTTGGCTAATGAGTACCAAACCCTTTGCCTTGAGCATTCCAAAGTTCCGTAATGTTTTGTCGACATGCCTCTTGTCAGCCTTTGTTTATGTGATTCAAATGTTTCCGATCGGGTACATGTCAGGAATATTTCTCCGCCATGGTAATGTTTTATTCTACTTTGTTCTAAAATGTTTTGAAGTTCATCGAATTTTGACAGAGAGCAAAAACTTAACGAAAGATATAATTCTTTTGAGAGGTCACCAAATATTCGGAAAGAAACCATCTACATTATTTTTGAACTTTTCTTTCTGGTACCGACCTCAGTTTGCAAATACACTGTGTACCTACCTAACAGATACACTGTGTACCTACCTAACAGATACACTGTGTACCTACCTAACAGATACACTGTGTACCTACCTAACAGATACACTGTGTACCTACCTAACAGATACACTGTGTACCTACCTAACAGATACACTGTGTACCTACCTAACAGATACACTGTGTACCTACCTAACAGATACACTGTGTACCTACCTAACAGATACACTGTGTACCTACCTAACAGATACACTGTGTACCTACCTAACAGATACACTGTGTACCTACCTAACAGATACACTGTGTACCTACCTAACAGATACACTGTGTACCTACCTAACAGATACACTGTGTACCTACCTAACAGATACACTGTGTACCTACCTAACAGATACACTGTGTACCTACCTAACAGATACACTGTGTACCTACCTAACAGATACACTGTGTACCTACCTAACAGATACACTGTGTACCTACCTAACAGATACACTGTGTACCTACCTAACAGATACACTGTGTACCTACCTAACAGATACACTGTGTACCTACCTAACAGATACACTGTGTACCTACCTAACAGATACACTGTGTACCTACCTAACAGATACACTGTGTACCTACCTAACAGATACACTGTGTACCTACCTAACAGATACACTGTGTACCTACCTAACAGATACACTGTGTACCTACCTAACAGATACACTGTGTACCTACCTAACAGATACACTGTGTACCTACCTAACAGATACACTGTGTACCTACCTAACAGATACACTGTGTACCTACCTAACAGATACACTGTGTACCTACCTAACAGATACACTGTGTACCTACCTAACAGATACACTGTGTACCTACCTAACAGATACACTGTGTACCTACCTAACAGATACACTGTGTACCTACCTAACAGATACACTGTGTACCTACCTAACAGATACACTGTGTACCTACCTAACAGATACACTGTGTACCTACCTAACAGATACACTGTGTACCTACCTAACAGATACACTGTGTACCTACCTAACAGATACACTGTGTACCTACCTAACAGATACACTGTGTACCTACCTAACAGATACACTGTGTACCTACCTAACAGATACACTGTGTACCTACCTAACAGATACACTGTGTACCTACCTAACAGATACACTGTATACCTACCTAACAAATACACTGTGTTCCTACCCCTAACAAATACACTGTTGACCTACCTAACAGATACACTGTCTACCTGCCTAACAGATACACTGTATTCCTACCCCTAACAGATACACGATGTACCTACCTAACAGATACACTGTGTACCTACCAAACAGATACACTGTGTACCTACATAACAGATACACTGTGTACCTACCTAACAGATACACTGTGTACCTACCTAACAGATACGCTGTGTAACTACCTAACAGATACACTGTGTACCTACCCCTAACAGATACACTGTGTACCTACCTAACAGCACCAAAGAGGAAGCTTTTGAATAACGATAGCCGTTTCTTCGTTGATATTTACAGAGAGTTGCATTCACACAATAAATTCATTGAATACCACCCGATTAATCGATGAAATAAATCAGGTAACAGCTCTTTGTCGTTTGTCGATTGGTTACCGAAAGATAACCAAACCCTATTAAATTTGTTCCTAATTGTCATAATATGTTAGATAATTTATTTCATTCGAAGAGAATCATTACATTTATCAGTTTTACACACAAATGATATAGATATTGTATGTCTGACCAACGACTATATTGGTAAAATTTCTTTTTAAACCAATAGAAATGTTGTAATAAGATGTTCAGGTAGAAATGCTCAATAATGTCTCTTTTTCTTTATCATTTCACGCTAAGGCTCGCGCTTGTGGTCGCCACTGGCTCCAATGGCGGAAGTAAAACATGATTGTCGATGAGGGGCTTAAATTTAAGTTACTGTCGACAATCGAATTTTTATTAGCGATAACTGTTTCTAGAGCAATTGTTACAGGTAAATTAAGCCCTTCGACATCCTTACGATGTCACGGCTGAATGCATTTTCGATGAATGGCAAGGTCAGGTATTGGAACTCTTTTGTGTTTTGACAAAATGGTCACCTGTAGACACAACGACTCCGTCTGATATCAAAATCGCCAATTATCGAATTATGGCTACATTGTCTAGTTCCGAGGGGTGCTCTGTGGAGAACAATAGGGTAAGTTAGGGTCGAGAAAAGGGTTGTTTTAATTGGATTAGGGTAGATAAATCGGTGTGTTCTCCTTTCTCCCACTTTTTATAAAAATCATAGAGGCATTAATGTTGTGATAGTTATAGTTATAGTCTGTTTCATATATATTTTACCTGTTCTCCCACATTACCTGTATCATATATACAGTACTGTCATATGTACATGTAGTTTAGATATAGTATATTTTCATCATTTTTAGACATTTTTTTCACATTATATTACATTTTCATCAGCTAGATCTATACAAAACAGTAACGTGAAATCCACGAATATTTTATATATTTAATAGTATAATTTTTATGTAAGCCTGTCCCTTTAGGGGACTGAGTTAGGGGCCGAAAAGGGGGGTTGGGGTAAAAATCTTCTTCTCTATTTAAAAATAATGCCAGTATCAAATACTACCCATAGCTGTAAAAGCGTTTGGGTGGTTTATGAAAAATTGTGATTTCCATGGCTACCTGTAGGCCCCCCGTTTGCCCCTGGTGAGGGGATGAAAAATATAGTTTATATATGAAATATACAAAATAGGCCATATCTTCCAATGTTTTGAACGGAGTTTGCTCATATTTGACTGAAATACTTGTGAGGGGAGGAAGGTATGCTGGTATACTTTTTGTGACCCTGACCCCCTAGGGGGCTGGGTTTGGGGTGAAAAAAGAGGCGAATTTCAAAAACCTTCTTCTGTAGTTCCAGAAATGCTAGTATCAAATACTACTCATAGTTGTATAGGCCTTCGAGTGGTTTATATACTTTGTGATTTTCATGTCCCCAAGATCCCTCGTTTGCCTTTGGGGAGGGGGTAAAGTTTGGTATTGTGTATATAGACAATTCGACAAATGAACGGCCATCACATACTTTTCATCTCAAACCCAACTAATGTGCTAGTAATAGTAACAACCTTAATTCTTTATGAATTATAAAGTCTCCATAGTAACGCTTCCAAGTTCTTACCCTGCATGTCTGAAGTGGTTACAAATTGGCATTACAGAGCAAATGTAAATATTGTGCCATGATTGCTTTAATAACCAGGTGAGCGATACAGGCCCCCTTGGCCTCTTGTTTGCATTTTATAGTGACATTGTGATAAATGTGCTTGTTATGGAATTTTTATTTGGTGCTTTGGTAGAATTTCTCAAAATTATGGACTTTTCATTATCATTGCTTTTTAGGAATATTTCACCTTTAGTAAGTTAGTGCTATTATATTAGTTTTATATCATGTATCTTTGTGCATGTGTGCATTTTACGAATATGATTGATTTGATCAACCAGTGATAAGTGTTCCATGTGTACATGTAATTAATTTTGTTTTATTTATTTTTATCCCAGCTTTGCATCTGTTTTTGCATATTTAATAATGTAATACATGATCTCTGTCTTTACTGATTATATTTGTCATAAATTGCTTGCTAAATTGAGTTCTCTATGTTATGAAATATATATGTAACATACATGTAAATGTATAGTAAAATGTATAAAATTAATTTTATGAAATTAATGAAAGCAGGTTTTCAGTTAAAGTATTTTGATGTGTTTTTATTAAGTAATAACTGGAATCTTGTATATATTTATTCATAATTCCAGTAAGTTTTACGAAAATCAGGAAATATATTTGTTAAATATTCCTATAACTCACACACAGTATTTCCTATTGCTGAACAGGTAAATACAGGTAAATAATCTACCTGTACTATACCAGAACAGACTATAATGACACATCTATTGTTTTCCAGTGTTTATATAATTCCTTTGATCAGAAAAAAGTGGGAGAAAGGAGAATAAACCGATAAATCTCGTGAAGTGTTTATATATACACACTATAATGGTAGGCCAGCTAAACGGCAGCGACAACCCTCAACACCTAAGGATGACAGTCATAGTAACTCAGGCGTGAGTAGCTCATTTGAGAACGTGTCTACATCAAACAGGTTTCAGGCGTTAACATCTCAGGGTAGCAATCGGGCTGTCGCGTCTGCTTGGGCCCTTCCTGGAAACGGTAGGAGGGGGCTGTGATCGTGGAAATGGCGGTCAGGCACAGCGTACGTCACTTCCCGACACCCACGGGATCTGGGTCTGACGAGACTAACGTCAAATCGGTGCTGTAGGGGTCTTCGGAGGTCAATCACACTCTTCATTTTGTAGCTGGAACGTTCAGAGGGGTTTGAAAAGTAAGACCGAGAATAGCTCATTTTGTGAATCATTTAGTGAGGCAGATATTGTATGCCTTTCGGAATGCTGGTTGGACGACGCGGACGATTTCGCGGTGAATGGTTTTGAGCATTTTCAACCTGTCCTCAGATCCAAGTGTAAAGGAGGCGGTCTAGTGTGTTTATTCAAACCATGGTTGCGTGGTTTTATTTCTCTACAATCCGTACAATTGGACAGTATTTTATGGATAGAAATCGACAGCAAGCTTTTCCCTGATAATAAAGATGTCTTTATAGCTCTAACATATTTACCGCCAATAAGATCAGTTTTCTACGGCGCATATGAAGAGGACTTCTTTCAACTACTAGAGAACGGTATTGGTCATTATAGTGCCTTAGGTAGAGTTTTTGTAATAGGGGACCTTAACTGTCGGACTGGTAGAGAACCAGATTATATATCGATCGACTTGTTACACGAAAGTGTCCATCGTCAACTTGATGGTTTTATGTCTTATCCTCAGAGCCATGTGACGTAACGCGTAACTCAGAGGACCTACAAATTAACACTGTTAATCGTAGTCTGCTACAGTTGTGTAAGTCAACGGGAATCCAGATTCTTAACGGTCGTACTATAGGTGATCCAGATGGTAAAATAACGTTTTGTAATTCAAATGGTACAAGTGTAATAGATTATGTACTAGCTGATAAGTTGTCGATGGCAAATGTCAAATCTTTTGAAGTTGGTCGTTTTAATGAATATTCTGATCATGCACCTATATATGTATTTTTAAACTGCTTTAAGTCAAAAAGTGCCTATTGTAACTGTTGCACTGTAGCAGAGACGTATAATACATGTATTTATACGTCTCTGACTGTAGATAATAGATTTTCAACAGTAACCAGTGTAGCATGGTCTGATGAGGCCGGGAGCAATGCAACCAATCACATTTATGATAATAGGTTTTTGATTGAGAGTTCAGTAGATCAACTTGTTAATACAAGGGAAAGCATTGATAAATGTTTAGAAAATCTTGTACGCATACTTTGTTTGATAACTTTTGTGTTCGTAACAGACAGATATCGAATTGTTCATGTTAGAAAGGGCCAGATAAACCTTGGTTCGATAATACTTGTAGATTGTTGTATAATAGATATAAAAGTGCGTTATTGAGTTTTAATGTAGACCGGTCATTGACAAACAGAGTAAGCCTTGCGCAAGCCAAAAAACAGTATAAAGTATGTGAGAGGAAGTTGAAACGAGCCTATTTGAGAATGGAAGGGAACATGCTGGATCTGTTAAAGAGGAATAATCCTAAAGAATTTTACCGTAATTTTTCTAAGCGGAAGGCCTGCGATGCGGGTAATTTATCGTTAACTGATTTTTTTCAATACTTCAAAGGTCTCGCTGATGTACCTATCGTCGAAAGTCGAGGTCATAGTTTGATTGATAGAAATACTGATTGTGTTTATCCAGGGTTAGATGTGGATTTTAGCATTGAGGAATTAACAGATGTAATTAGGGGTTTGTCTCGTGACAAGTCGTCTGGTACTGATATGTTACTTAACGAATACATAATTTTCCAGAGTCCTGGGCGCCTGCGTGTTATTATACCTCTTCATAAAAAGGGGGATAAAACAATGTGGATAATTACAGGGGAATAACATTAATTAGTCATCTAGCTAAGTTATTTACTTCCTTGTTAAATAAAAGATTATTAAAATGGAGTACAAGAGAGGATATTGTTACCGATGTCCAATTTGGTTTTAAACCTGGGTTTGGTACCAGGGATGCTATTTTTACATTACATAGTTTAATAATTAATACATTAGAACATAACAAAATGCTGTATTGCGTATTTGTAGATTACAGCAAAGCTTTTGATAGTGTAACACATGATAAACTTTGGTATAAACTTTGGAAAAGTGGTGTGAGTGGCAGTCTGCGAAATGTAATAAGATCTATTTATGTACGTTCTTGCATAAATTTAAATGGTAAATTGTCTACTATGTTCGATTTACATGTCGGTTTATTACAAGGGGAATCGTTATCGCCCATGCTTTTTTTCATTATTCGTTAATGATATGGAGAGTGAGCTTTTAAATTCCAATTGTCAAGGTTATGAACTACAACTGATTAATCTGTTTATGTTAATGTATGCCGATGACACAGTTTTGTTTTCGGAAGATGTTAACAATCTTCAGCACATGCTAGATTGTCTGCAATGTTACACTGATAAATGGAATTTAACTGCTAATTATGATAAAACAAAAATTGTAATTTTTAGAAAAAGTAAAAGAATCTTACGTACTGAAAACTGGACGTTTAATGGCAAGTCAATTGAGATAACGCAGCTGAGATATTTTTAACGACTTTCTTTTGTAGTTGGCAGGGCACTTAAAATAGCATATACAACTTGAATTGTGTCAATCTTGAACTCTGATCGAGACGTCAATTTGCCGATAATTGTGTCACCGATTAATTTTTCTCTTGTATGTGAATTCGAATATATTGACATTTTTATCAACAAATTAATTACTGAGAAATATCAACTGATAATATGGAGATAAATAACCACCAATACAATACCAGTACAAACTAAGGAAGGGAAGTTCCTAAATTATCAACCTTTAGTTTTGGTGAAAAAAAATTGTTCCAATATGCATGTTCAGTTCTCTTATTTGATTTGTTTTTCATTTTAACAGATGAAATATCTCATCCTGGCACGGTGGGCTGTTTGAATGTGGAAGGCCTTGAAATTGGGATGCAGCACAGAAATAATAAAAAAAAGTTGTTATTTGCCGTGTTTGTGTTTTATGGTCATAAAACATAGAGCATTTTCTTCAAGTAAATCAACCACATGCTTTCTTAATATATCCATGTGTTGGCTTGGTTATCTAAACAGCGTGTATGCATTTACATCTGGTCATTGTTACACCTTTTTGATTGACAGGTGGAAATCTGTCAGTTGTAGCTTGGTCAATGATTATACTGAAAATAATCATACAGGATATGGGGTGACTTTCATGTCATTTTGACATATTTACAGTTTTTGTTTGATTTCAATGTAATAGATACGTGCCCTTAATTTCCGAACAAAATATGTTTTTAATTTCTAATCTAAGTTGAATATATTGACCAGTAGATAATAAAAACTTAGTCGCTTCTCCTTTAGTCTCGCCTAACATGAGACCATTGCCAGAAGCAAACATGTAGGTGACATTAGGCTGTTCCAGGAAATCCGTTTACACTGACGAATACAGACACTAAAAATAGTTTAAACTTTATTTATTATTAATGTATTGAAGTATATCGGAAACAAGTACAGAGTACTTATATAAATCCGTCTCCTTAAATTCAATAAGCGGCGATAGGACGACATTGGCTGTTGTTACACTAATTAATACTTAAAAGNGGTGCAAGAGGGATTACATGTACTAACAATAAGTCCCTGTGGGATTCAAGGTAATGTACATTTGTGTGTGTGTATGTATATACATACATATATAATATAAAAAGGGATTAAATGTCCATGTGAAGGAAGTTAATATAGAAAAAATAAGATTAACGACCGACTAAAAAACTAGCTGCTTTCAGCCTTCACAGGGCTCTTCAGGTTTATTCTAAAGATCAACGTCGTGACGTCACAATTACATGTCATCACACTACAATCTTATTTTTTCTATATATATATATATATATATATATAGAGAGAGAGAGAGAGAGAGAGAGAGAGAGAGAGAGAGAGAGAGTACAAACACAAGCTGACTGTAATAATACGGGGTCAGTGCTCAACGAGCTTTGTCGTAAGCACTTCGTCCCATTTCCCTTCTAGTCTATTTTAAGTATACATTTAAGATAAAAGTTAGTTCTTTTTGAAAGTCTCTTATTGCATTGCGTGAGGGAAACAAGTGACCCTGAGTTTGAAGTTAGATATTGATCTTGCGCCAGGTGCAGAGGAGGTCAAAGATCATTATTTGGCACACACAAAAGTGCACTTTTCGGATAATCTCTTTATCTTTAGGTATATGCTGCACGAACCGGTGCATGTCGCCAGTGTCAATTTGATACACGTTTGCGTAACACGTTGTTTATGAACTTTGTTTGTCCTTCAAAATCTGTTTCGTGATCGGTTTAAGCAATGTTGTATCACGCTATTTATGAATACAGAATGAACATAGTAACAAACAGGGCATGACACCCCGATTTAGTTGTTCCATATTTCTTTCATGTTTTAACATTCTTGCAACAGCCAAGGTCATATGAAAACGGATGACGTGAGAAACACCACCGAAACAAGAGAAAGGAGGTGAGCAAAGCAACGGCTATCTTACGGTTCGTGCGTTACTATGACCGCCAACGTGTGTTTGAACAAAAAAGTGCACTAAGAGGCAATCGAAATGGAACTATGATTGTTGAATCATTGACAAAGAGAAGACAACTTATTATCAACGAGCTCAACAAACTGCGTGATAGTAACAAACTTTTCTCTTTTTGGACACTCGACGGACGAATCTTTCTTAAAAATCTTGAGACGTCAAACAAAGAGCGTATCTGCACATTAAGTGACATTACCAAATTGATTCCTGGATACACCTACACGCCAAGAAACACGCGGTAAAGCGTCAACTTTTATAACAAGCGACGACGTTAACGTCAGACAGTGGCTATATTCTGATCCACGTGATCCTATATACGTATATATATATATACTTGTTCAAAATTTGCATTTTGTTTTATTTGAAGATGATACAATCATTGCAATGGACTGTCTCTGAATATATTTCAATCATATACATAATTTGAATTTCATTTACATCGTAATAATTGTCAATGCATAACGTTTTTGCAAACGCTCACTGTATGAATGTTACATTCGTATGTCCCTTGTGCGCTAACAAAGGAAGCCAATGTACCATGACCTGCACTTATAAAGTAAATGTATACATTGCGTATATTTTCAAACTCTACCAGAAGTGAATTTTATCCTCAAATTAGCAGAATCAACTTCTGGCCATATTGAACACGTGCAGATGTTCCCGTGCGTGTGACGTTTCGCGCTTGCGGGTATAATATTTGTGTGCAACTACTTGTACATACTGTTGTTGTTGTTGTAATGTACCTGTAATATAACAATTATTTTTCATTTATAATGCTACATCTATACTCATGTTAATATAGCCATTACTATCACATGCTTCATATGCTTATCTTATATATATATAAAAAAAAAAAATCGTATTATCTTACCAAGTCTTTTCAAATGCGAATCTCCTTACTCAATATTGGTTATTATTATCTTTATTCACCCCGATCTACGTTCCTGTGTCCCCCATCTGTATATATCCTGCCTACCCATATGATGATTCCCACTCTCTCTATCACTGGACCATACCTCTTACTTTTTTGCACTCTTCTCACATACATATCCCCTCACCTCACCCCAATCCCTCCTGTAATGCCTAGTCATCGTCTTCATACGTTCGATTTGATATCTCTCACATGTATACTATTATTGGTCGAGATCTATTGCTGGATTGAACGTTGTCCTGGTATGGTGGTACCGACTCGCTATCTTATTATAAGTTCATCCTGTGACGTATTTGATCATGGGTAATTCGTATATGTGTCACAGAATAGCGATTGGTACCTTTTATTCTAAGGTCTACGGCAGATGTATGATGAAGTCGTTTAAGTTGTTCTCTTTTTGTTTTGGTTCATTTTTTCGGGTGTTCGATCTTTTTTGGTATCAAATATCATGGTTTATTAATCATTTAAACATTTTAATCTTTTCATGCTTTCGAAATATTGAGTTCACTATAATCTTCTTTTTACTATTATTACAGCATATGGACACCAAGTCCAATCCTGGCCCGAGGCGTGGAGAGCTTTCAATATTTCATTTAAATATACGAAGTGTTAGGAATAAATTAGATTAAATAGATGATATATCTGGTGAATATGATATTATATGTTTAACTGAAACTCATTTAGATGATCAGGTATCTATAGACGACTTACTTATAACTGGTTTTCATGTACCTTTTCGACTTGATAGACATTTCGCTGGTGGTGGTGTTCTGGTTTATATCAATAATATTTTAAAAGTAAACCGTTTGCTGGAGTTAGAATATCCAGGTGATGAGATTATTTGGTTGAAAATCACTCTACCAAATTTTTATTGGTTACTGGTTCGGCCTACAGACCTGAAAATTCTGTTTTACCATTTTGTGAAAATTTACGTACGTCCTTAACCCTTGCCCTAGATATTTCACCAAATGTTATAATCACGGGGGATTTAAAAGTCGACTTATTAACTGCATCTCGTAACCATGTTTTTCTTGATATTATGAATTCCTTTAGTATGGTAAATGTTATAAATGAACCGACTCGTATTGGACCGACTCGATCTAGCCTACTTGACCCTACACTTTTAACAGACTCATTTTCCTGTATTGACTCCTCTGTTATAACAATAGACAAACCATTCAGTGACCTTGACGGTTGTATTGCTTGCATTGATATTCCCTGTATTGTCAAACCTATCTTTAAGCGAAAAACTTGGATGTATAAGCGGGTAGAATTTGACAGATTTAATGATCTTATTTCTGATTATAATTGGAACGAACTTTTTTAAAATTGTAATTCAGTTGATACTGCCTGAAAACGTTTTACTGATACGTTCCTAATATTTGCAAATATATGTATTCCATCAAAAGATGTAACTATGAGACCTAATGATAAACCATGGATGACCTCTGAATTAAGAAAAACAATAAAAATTAGAGATAAGTTGCATAAAATTGCGAGGTCAACCAAACATCTTTCAGACATAAACAAATTCAAATCTCAACGGAATAAGGTTAATAACATGAAAAAGTATGCCCGTAAATTATTTTATGAAAATATTCATGGTATTATTGAAGAGTACTCATCTTCTGATCGAAAAGCTTATTGGAGACTCATCAAAAGGTTAATACAATCGTCTGGTACTACACAATCTATACCTACTCTTGTAGATCCTGTTACTGATAATGTGGTTACTAGTGACGAAGCCAAAGCTAATTTATTAAACGATTATTTTTGCAATATTACTCGTGTGGATGACAGAAATACTGAGGTTCCTTTCATCGAGCCAAAAACTGACAAGAGTCTTAGGTCCATCAGAGTCAATACTAATGAAATACGAGATATTTTGCAGATATTGAAGCTTGGTAAGGCCTCGGGTGAGGATGGAATCAGTCATCACATGCTACGAAACACATCTGAAACTGTTTGTGTTCCCCTCGAAATGGTTTTAATATGTCTTTATCGTCTGGTGTTTACCCAAACACGTGGAAAACAGCCAAAGTTATGCCTCTGTCTAAAAAAGGTGACAGGCATTCTCCCTCTAATTACAGACCAATTTCTTTATTATCTACAGTTGGCAAAGTGTTTGAGAGAGTAATTTTCAAATACTTGCATAACTGTTTTATTGAAAACTCATTTTTTTATAAGTATCAGTCTGGTTTTTTGCCTGGCCATTCTACTGCATATCAACTCATTGAAATTTATCATAACATCTGTATTGCTCTAGAGGAAAAAAAACATGTATGTATGGTATTCTGTGATATTTCTAAGGCCTTTGATCGGGTTTGGCATAAGGATTTGATGATTAAGTTAAAATCTTATGGAATTTCAGGAGAATTTTATCAATGGTTGGGAAATTACCTATTTCTCCCACTTAGGTTTCGTTGAAGCAGGTGATCCTCAGGGTTCGATTATTGGACCTCTTTTGTTTCTTATCTATATTAATGATATTGCTGATGTTTTTGAGTCAACCGCTCGTCTATTTGCAGACGATACTTCTCTATTAAAATCATCCTCTTCGTGTCTAGAAATACAAACGGTTCTGAATAGAGATCTCGAGTGTCTTAATGCATGGTCCCAAACTTGGTTAGTAACATTCAATCCAGAAAAAAACTGAAGAAATTTTTGTTTCAAACTCGGTTGAAATTAATGAAGATTTAGAATTAGAATTTAATGGCGGATTTTTAAATTTTACTGATCATCATAATCATTTAGGCGTTATTTTTGATTCAAGGGCAAAATGGGGGGATCATATTTGTGCAATATATACTTCAGTTATGAAAAAAGTCAACGTCTTACGTAGACTCAAATACTTATAGAATCGAGATAATCTTTTAAAGATTTATAAATCTTTTATTTTTCCACTTTTAGAATATGCTTGTGAATTGTGGGATGGTTGTACAACTTATGAAACAGAAATGTTAGAGAAAGCCCAAAGAGAAGCTATTCGTAGATTTACTTTTTGAATCTGGTCTAGAAACTCTTTCGAATCGAAGAAAACGCAGAAAACTTCAACTTTTGTATACGATGCACAATAAACTAATTCCGGACTATTTAAATGATCTATTGCCGTCTACCGTTGCAGAAAATAACCGTTACACCCTTAGAAACAATAATTATTAGAGAGTTCTTCCTTTCAGACTTTCTCTAACAAATTCATCTTTTATACCTTCAACTCTTCGTAGTTGGAATTCATTGGACCTTTCAGTACGATCATTGACTTCTTTACATTCTTTTAAAAACTCGTTTACTTCAAATGTACTATCTCCTCCGCCAATCTACTTAAGTTTCGGTGAACATAAATTAAACATTTTGCATACAAAACTTAGATATCAGTGTAGTCCACTTAAATATGATCTTTATAGGGTAAATCTTGTTGATAGTCCAGTTTGTAATTGTGGCCATCCCTGTGAAAATGCCTTTCACTTTTTTTTATGAGTGTTTACTTTTTAACGACGAAAGACGCAGCCTGTTCCAAAATTTGAATGCCTTGTATGTTGATTTTGATTTAGAATTGCTTTTGTCTGGTAATACCCAACTTTCAGTAGAAACCAATACAAACATTTTTGAGCAGGTTCATCATTACATCAAATCCAGCAATAGGTTTTGATAATTATAATGACCATTCCTTATTTTTATTTATATGTGTACGTTGTTAATATGTTTTTAAGAAATTGCTTTTCATTATTATGCCTGATGACTTTATTACATTGATCTTGTTCATTATAAAATTACTATACCGGGCTGCATGTCATGAACTTTTGTATAATATATAATTTATACAAATGCGGATCCTTTTCACAGTTTACACGATTTCTTTTCTAGGTAACCCCCCACCCCTTTCCCTATCCCCCCTCCCCTCCACCTCCATACCCTTCCTTCTCCACCCTATCCTCCTCCCGTCCCCCAAAAAACACATACATTGTATTTACCATATGTATTTAGGAGAGGACTTTTATTAAGTTGTAATAACTTGTTGTCCAATCCATTTGCATATTTGTACAATAAAATATGTTTAAACTAAGGTGCGCAAATTACAGACAGAGATGAACGTGTAGTGTTTTGTGTTGTATATACTGACTAATGTGTTTTATTACATTTTTACCAGTGAATTATTGAAAATTATTCATTCTATAAAAGTGATATTTTTCAGTTTTTTCTGAGTTGACTAATTACAAACTACAATGGGAAAAATTACAAGCTGCCCGTCTGGTCAAAGGCTGGCTAGCTTAACGATACGCAGGCCTCGTGAAAATCCGCCAATTTTACTGACAAGAATTATCAGACCTGTTACCTATCATTGGGGCGCTTCTTTGTGGGGGAAACACAACGTTTAATTCCGCAGATAACTTTCACTTTAAGGAAGCTAGCAGACTATGCAGGTCAGAAATTCTATCTATTTGATCGGAGGAAACTCGTGTTAAATGAAACACGGTATCAGCGTCTCCAAGTCCCAAGTTATGCTAAGCGATTGGCAAAAAGTATAGAGAACAAGAGGCCCAATGGGCCTGCATTGCTCACCTGGTATTAATCTCACAATTGTAACCTTAAAAGTGGAATAATGAAATTGTTTATTGAGAAGATGACTTAAAGATTTATGCACTATGGACCAGATGTGACCATGGAAGTATGTCAAGGTCATTCACATCAACAAGCAATCACCCTGTTAAATGCATTAGTTATCCAGAAGAAGTCGTTTACAGATTACAACATATTTGACCCCTGTGACCTTGAATATGGGCAAAGGTAATTCATTTAAACATACTTCGTAGCCCTTTATACCAACATCCTTCTGGCCAAATATCATTACCTTGGACCTTTTGGTTATACAAAAGTAGTCGTATCAAGGTTTTTAAGACAACTAACCCCTGTGACCTTGATTATGAGTGAAGGTCATTTGTTTGAACAAACTTGATAGCCCTTCATGCCAACATTCTTCTGGCCAAACATCATCATTCTGGGGCATCTGGTTATTCAAAAGAAGTTGTTTTAAGATTTTAACATATTTGACTCCTGTGACCTTGAAAATAATACAGTGTTATATATACTGACTTCTGTGTTATATATACTGGATTATGTGTTATATAAACTGACTACCGTGTTATATATACTTACTACAGTGTGATATATACAGACTTTCGTGTTATATATATTGACTACAGTGTTATATATACAGACAACTGTGCTATGTATACTGACTGCCGTGTTATATAAACTGGCTATAGTGTTATATATACTAACTAACGTGTTATATATACTGGCTACCGTGCTATACATACTGACTTCCGTGTTATATAAACTGACTACCTTGTTATATATACTGACTACCGTGTTATATACACTGACTTCCTTGTTATATATACTGACTACCGTGTTATATATACTGACTACCGTGTCATTCATAATGACTACCGTGTTATATATACAGGCTACCGTGTTATATATACTGGCTACCGTGTTATATATTCTGATTGCTTTGCTATATATACTGCCTACCGTGTTATATATACTGACTACCGTGTTATATATACTGACTACCGTGTCATACATACTGACTACGCTATTATATATACTGGCTACCGTTTTATATATACTGACTACCGTATTATATATACTGACTACCGTGTCATACATACTGACTACGGTATTATATATACTGACTACCGTAGTATATATACTGACTACCGTTTCATACATACTGTCTACGGTATTATATATACTGGCTACAATGTTATATATACTGACTAACGTGTCATACATACATGTACATACTATTCTGTTATATATTACGGTTACCGTTTTATATATACTGACTACCATGGTATTTATACTGACTTCCGTGTTATATATACTGACTACCGTGGTATTTATACTGACTACAGTGTTATATATACTTACTACCGTGTTATATATACTGGCTGTCACGATCGTATGTATTGTCTCGTGGTGTTTATGTTGATCGTATGTAGATATATATATTTGTGAATGTCCAGTGTTATTGTTATTACGAATCACGTGGTCAGTTGACGGATGTTACGGTAAGTAAATAGGTAGGGAGCGGAAGTGCACGAGCTCAGGACACAGGTAAACATGTGTGGACGCGCCATAGCCACCTGTCGTGGGTTTTAGTACTCACAGCGGCCTACCTCAGTAGTTACAGGCACAGGTTACAGACTGTGGTAAGTAATATTAGTATTAAGCTTTATGTAACTCTATTTTTCCATCTTTATGTCCTAATATTGTCCGGTTAACGTCTATTGAGCCGTATAGGATAGTGCGGTCCGGTCATGCGTGACGCTTGGGTAGTGAGCGATTACCACAGTACAGCACGTGCATGTAGGCTAAATTGTATGAATATGTTTTTAGAGATACTTTATGGGTTTATAAGTATGTATATCTCGATGCATAGTTATGTACGAATGTAATAGTGTTGTAATGTTGATGATATGTATTGGAATAGTGATAAACCGTTATGTATAGGTGAGGTCTCGATAGAGTGTAAAAAGTATGGAAGCCGCGTGGTGCCATACTCGACTGTGTACTTGGTACTATGTATCGCCGGACCGGAATTAGGTTTAATTGTTATAATAGTTATTATAGTATATCACTTAACTGTTTACATTACTAGATATCATAGAGTCTCACGTCAGTGTTAAGATTGTCGAATATGATTGTGTCATTATATAATTGTCATGTTGATATTTTGTGAGGAATCAATTGCTTGAATGGTGAAGTATGCAAGATTGTAATGGCTGTTTTGGGTATTGTTTAAGCTTTCCTGAGGAGGATTACGACCACATCTTGACATTGCAGTGGATACATGCGAACGGGGCATCAGGACCGTCCCATGCAAAGGGTCAAGGTCAGGCACAGGTCATCCACAGCGGGCAAGTCATTGTCACTGAAGGGGTCAGCCAGAGCTGTACAGATAGGGAACTCTTAGTGGACACTATAGGGTTCGAGAGAAGCGCATAGCGCGCATCCTATATTTCCACCGTCAGTAAAGGCTACGGTTGGTCAGCGGTGTCAAACATACGGAGACTGTTGTCACCCAGGATGGGACTATTGGTCAATTGTGTCATACAGTAGACAGGAGCAGACAGCACAGGAACTGTCATATTATTGAAACAAGGAACATTGACTGGTACCATGGAATTAGCCGGCTTATTTGGAACTGTGAACTTTTGTATGGAAATCAATGTGTGAAAATATGTAAATGTATGTATTTGAATGAGTGGATGCTGGAGAGATGATAGAAATGTTTAGTGAAATGAGCTTGTGTTAATTGTAAATAAATTGTTTGTATTTGTGTAACTTACTAGTTTGTTTTGTTCATTTCTAATTATCTCTACCGACACTCGTCCCGCGTTACACTGGCTACTGTGTTATATATATATCAACTACAGTGTTATATATACTGATTGCTATGTTATATATACTGACTACCGTGTTATATATACTGACTACTGTGTTATATATATTAACTACCGTGTTGTATATACTGGCTACTGTGTTATATATATTAACTACAGTGTTATATATACTGACTGCTATGTTATATATACTAACTACCTTTATAAATAAACTGACTACCATGTCATACATAATGACTACCGTGTTATATATACTTGCTACCGTGTTATATATACTGCCTGCAGAGTAATGTAAACTGACTGTAGTTTTATATATATTTGCTACCGTGTTATATATACTGACTACCGTGTTATATATACTGACTACCGTGCCTTCCTTAATGACTACCGTGTTATATATACTGGCTACCGTGTTATATATACTAATTACCGTGTTATATATTCTGATTACCTTGCTATATATACTGCCTACCGTGTTATATACCGTGTGATATATACTGACTACCGTATTATATATACTGACTACCGTGTCATACATACTGACTACGGTATTATATATACTGACTACCGTGTGATATATACTGACTACCATATTATATATACTGACTACCGTTTCATACATACTGACTACGGTATTATATATACTGGCTACAATGTTATATATACTGGCTACTGTGTTATATATATATATCAACTACAGTGTTATATATACTGATTGCTATGTTATATATACTGACTACCGTGTTATATATACTGACTACTGTGTTATATATATTAACTACCGTCTTATATATACTGGGTACTGTGTTATATATACTAACTACAGTGTGATATATACTGACTGTTATGTTATATATACTGACTACCTTTATATATATACTGACTACCGTGTTATATATATTAACTACCATGTTATATATACTGGCTCCTGTGTTATATTTATTAACTACAGTGTTATATATACTGACTGTTTTGTTATATATACTGACTACCTTTATATATATATACTGACTACCTTTATATATATATACTGACTACCGTGTTATATATACTTACTACCGTGTTATATGCACTGGCTACAGTGTTATATATATTAACTACAGTGTTATATATACTGACTGCTATGTTATATATACTGACTACCTTTATATATAAACTGACTACCGTATTATATATACTGACTACCGTGTTATATATACTGACTACCGTGTTATATATACTGACCAACGTGTTATATATACTGGCTACCGTGTTATATATACTGGCTATTGTGTTATATATACTGACCAACGTGTTATATATACTGGTTACCATGTTATATATACTGACTATCCTGTTATATATAATTGGTACCGTGGTATATAAACTGACTACAGTTTTATATATATACTTATTATCTTTTTATATATACTTACTACTGTGTTATATATAATGACTACCGTGTTATATATACTGACTAATGTGTTTTATATACTAACTACCGTGTTATATATACTGACAAATCTGTTATATCTACTGACAACCTTGTTATATATATACTTACTATCGTTTTATATATACTGACTACTGTGTTATGTATACTGACTACCGTGTTATATATACTGACTAATGTGTTTTATATACTGACTACCGTGTTATATATACTAACTACCGTGTTATATATACTGACTACTCTGTTATATATACTGACAACCTTGTTATATATACTGACTACTGCGTTATTTATACTAACTACCGTGTTATATACTGACTACCTTTATATATATTCTGACTACCGTGTTATTTATACTAACTACCGTGTGATATATACTGACTACCGTGTTATTTATACTAACTACCGTGTTATATAAACTGACTACCGTGTTATATATACAGAAAACCGTGTTATATATACTGACTACCGTGTTATATTTACCGACTGCTGTGTATATATACTGACTACTGTGTTATATATACTGACTACTATGTGATATAAACTGACGACCGTGTTATTTATACTGACGACAGTGTTATATAAACTGACTACCGTGTTATATGTACTGATAACAGTGTTTTATAAACTGACTTCCGTGTTATATATACTGACTACCGTGTTATTTATACTGACTACAGTGTTATATAAACTGACTACAGTGTTATATATACTGGCTACCATGTTATATATACTGACTACTGTGTTATTTATACTGACTACAGTGTTATATAATCTGACTACAGTGTTATATATACTGGCTACCATGTTATATATACTGACTACTGTGTTATATGTACTGACTACCGTGTTATATATACTGGCTACTGTGTTATATAAACTGACTACTGTGTTATATATACTATCTACCGTGTTAGATATACCGACTACCGTGTTATATATACTGACTACCGTGTTATTTATACTGACAACAGTGTTATATAAACTGACTACAGTGTTATATATACTGACTAGCGTGTTAAAAATACTGACTACAGTGTTATTTATATAAACTGACTACAGTGTTATATATATTGACTACCGTGTTATTTATACTGACTACCGTGTTATTTATACTAACTTCCGTGTTATATATACTGACTATCGTGTTATTTATACTGACTACCGTGTTATATAGATGGTGCTTTCTCGTGATCCGTATTAGGGATACACAATAGATACAAACTTTCTAGCAGATACTTTTTTCTTGACAGAACTTGAAATTTTCAGATTACTGTGTACCTAACTAATTTATTTGTTTTGAAGCTGACAATATTTCAATGTGGTGAAATCATAAAATGTCATTTGAGTAGACCCAAGGGTAGTAGCCATTTGTCGCTATATATGGATAGGGATAAACATCGCAAACGGGGTAGCATCTGTTGTTGTTCTATTAGGGATAACACGCTTCTATTTGTCTTCTCTATACTACGTCAGAAACAACACACACAACTGTAGGTTTGCCTGACTAGCCTGTCGCCTGCAGTAAAACCCTTCTACCATAGAATCTATATTTTTTCGATAAGGCTGCCAATAAAAAAATAAGGGAAATAACTCTTACACCAATCACAGGTAAAATGTATAAAAGCCATCAAATCTCGAGTTATCTCCCTTCGAATACTAATGCATTTATACAAAAAAGTTAATGGCAACAAATTCGATTTAACTTTTGAAATTTTAATGTCAGGGAAAATATGACGAGAGGAAATATACAACATTACAAAATATGGAAACGTATATAATACTTGATTTAAGGAACAGTTGTTATACATTTATATATCTAGCTCGTCTACAATAAAATCGGCTCACGTCTACACAAAATTCACATTACCAAGGAACATCCCAGTACGGACGACAGCAACGGGTCTCGCTATACTGGATATCACAAGTATACCTCACAAACCAAACACTGTGACTTATATAACCAAGGAAATCTCGCTATACCGTACATTGTCATGGGAACCCCGCTATACCAGACATTGTCATGGAAACATCGCTATACCGATAATGGCTACCTCTTTACACCGGATATGACCACGGAAACCTCGCTATACGGGACATTGTCGTGATAACCTGTCTTTACCGCACACTATCACGGGAATCTCTCTTCACCAGACATTTTCATGGGCACCTCGCTATACCGGACATTGTCGTGAGAATCTCGCTATACCGGAAATTGTCGTGATAACCTCTCTTTACCGCACACTGTCACGGAAATCTCTCTTCACCAGACATGTCCATGGGCACCTCGCTTTACCAGACATTGTCGTGAAAACCTCGCTGTACCGGACATTGTCACGTGAACCTCAGACATTATTTCGGATAAATACATACGTATAAAAAATTGGAAAAATAGAAATCTACGATTAACTGAATTTCAGCTGTATGCATGTGACTTAGATAATAAATTTGATATAAAAAAAAACAGACAATGCTATATAAAACTGAGGTCCAAGCGTTTGATTGACCAGGTTAATAGTATGTAATGCGTGTTTCGGTTATTATTTCCTGAAATGTGACGAACGTACATGCAATTCATTTTGAACAAAAATTAATAATTATATGTATATTTCTTGAATGCTTATTTTTAAACAAGACTAAATTTCATTTTGAATACAAAAGTATTATGTTAATACATAAACAAATCTTCAACATACAGTCCTGTATAGTAGTATAAATATAAGCTGAGACATTTGTTTTAATTCTATCGGTAGTATTCACTTATTTTCGGCTAAGACACACAAATAGCTACTGGAATCCCTTAGTTGTATAACCCCTTACACGTCTTTAATCCGACACAGCGATTCACCTCTGTTATCTGACTCAGAGAACATATGACAAATAGACAACTGCTGTGTCCAGGCACCTTATACTCCGGTAAGTATCATTACAAAGTATTCGTTACGTCCAGATTCAGGTTAAGACTTTGGTTCATCTTAAAGGTAAGCTGTGCAGTGTTCTATCTTACGTGTCCATGTAACTTTTCTTACGTCACCGAATTATGTTTAAACGACATAGATATAATCTTCCTTTTCAACATTTAAAACTTCCATCTCCGATAATGCAAGTAAAATGCACATTATTGTAAATCCGTTTATTTTCGCGTGTACTTTATTTCGCGATTTACATGAATTCGTGTTGGTTTTATTCACGAATACTTAAAGATCGTTATTGACAGAATGGTATTTTAATAGGGATAGTGTTTATATTCGGAAGTAATATCAGTCGCGAAAGATTTCAAATTTATATTTCAGCTTCTTTACAATTAACGCGAAAACATGTTTATCACGAAAATAAAGTTACTTACGGAAATCACAGTAAGATATTGCTTCATTCTAAAACGCATTGTTCTTATGTAAAACACATGGAAACCTTAAGTAGGACCTGCATCATAATGGTGAGAACATCATTAGGGAAGGTGGGGTATATGATCTGGCTTACAGAAACGAAATCTGTCAACAACAAAATAATGAACAAAAACTTACAGTGCAAATATTTCATCATCATGTTCATTGTATAACTTTATCGAAAAAGTGCAGAACTATCAGGATAATATTGATTTTAAAATATCACATCGGGATCAATCAAAAGTAATCAATCAATGTCTATCACAGTCAGTACTTTTCATGTAACGCGGAAGTCCATTGGCCAGTGTTGAGCAGGAAATCAATATAACAATTTTCATAGGATAGCAATTTATAGTAGTTTTATCAATGAGTAGCCGACCGACTGGCTGTTCCGAATGGCGATGGCTCGGCCCTAAGCCAGGGTGTGTTCCGACGATATCCGAACGGCCCGTTGTAACCGTTCACGGGCTCAATGCCTTTCATAAACTGGGAATGTCCGTCTACTAACTCTCGTGAATGTCCTAAAAACACAATCAAACACAGTAAGACATACATTTGCAAAAATGACGGTCTGATATTTCAAAACTACTTTACAGAAGTCATATTAAAAAGTATCAAGTAATTGTTTAGAGGAAAATTGAAAACAGAACGTAATACATGTAAATGTGCTGTCCATAATGACTACTGTAGGTAGGGATGCCCCCAGTGTTTAGTGTAGGTAGGGCTGTCCCCAGTGTTTAGTGTAGGTAGGGATGTCTCCAGTAAAAATGTGCTGTCCATAATGACTTCTGTGGGTAGGGATGCCCCCAGTGTTAGTGTAGGTAGGGCTGTCTCCAGTGTTTAGTGTAGGTACGGATGCCCCCAGTGTTTAATGTAGGTAGGGATATCCCCAGTGGGTAGTGGAGGTAGGGATGTCTCCAGTAAAAATGTGCTGTCCATAATGACTTCTGTAGGTGGGGATCCCCCCAGTTTTTAGTGTAGGTAGGGCTGTGCCCAGTGTTTAGTGAAGGTAGGGATGTCTCCAGTGTTTAGGGTAGGTAGGGATGTCTCCAGTGTTAAGTGTAGGTAGGGATATCTCAAGTGTTAAGTGTAGGTAGGGATGTCCCCTGTGTTTAGTGTAGGTAGGGATGTCCCCAGTGTTTAGTGTAGGTAGGGATGTCTCCAGTAATTAGTGTAGGTAGGAATGTCCCCAGTGTTAAGTGTAAGTAGGGATGTCCCCTGTGTTTAGTGTAGGAAGGGATGTCCACAGTGTTTAGTGTAGGTAGGGATGTCTCCAGTGTTAAGTGTAGGTAGGGATGTCTCCAGTGTTAAGTGTAAGTAGGGATGTCCCCTGTGTTTAGAGTAGGTAGGGATGTCCCCAGTGTTTAGTGTAGGTAAGGATGTCTCCAGTGTTAAGTGTAGGTAGGGATATCTCCAGTGTTAAGTGTAGGTAGGGATGTCCCCAGTGGTTAGTGTAGGTAGGGATGCCTCCTGTGTCAAGTGTAGGTAGGGCTGTTGCCTGTGTCTAGGGTAGGTAGGGATGTCTCCAGTGTTTAGTGTAGGTAGGGATGTCTCCAGTAATTAGTGTAGGTAGGAATGTCCCCAGTGTTAAGTGTAAGTAGGGATGTCCCCTGTGTTTAGTGTAGGAAGGGATGTCCACAGTGTTTAGTGTAGGTAGGGATGTCCCCAGTGTGTAGTGTAGGTAGGGATGTCTCCAGTGTTAAGTGTAGGTAGGGATATCTCCAGTGTTAAGTGTAGGTAGGGATATCCCCAGTGGGTAGTGTAGGGAGGGATGTCCCCAGTGTCTAGTGTAGGTAGGGATGACCCCAGTGTCTAGTGTAGGTAGGGATGTCCCCAGTGTTTAGTGTAGGTAGAGCTGTCTCCTGTGTCAAATGGAGGTAGGGCTGTCGCCTGTGTTAAGTGTGGGTAGGGCTGCCCCCTGTGTCAAGTGTAGGTAGGGCTGTTGCCTGTGTCTAGGGTAGGTAGGGATGTCTCCAGTGTTTAGTGTAGGTAGGGATGTCTCCAGTAATAAGTGTAGGTAGGAATGTCTCCAGTGTTAAGTGTAGGTAGGGATGTCTCCAGTGTTAAGTGTAGGTAGGGATGTCCCCAGTGTCTAGTGTGGGTAGGGATGTCCCCAGTGTTTAGTGTAGGTAGGGATGTCCCCTTAAGTGTAGGTAGGGATATCTCCAGTGTTAAGTGTAGGTAGGGATATCCGCAGTGGTTAGTGTAGGTAGGGATGTCCCCAGTGTCTAGTGTAGGTAGGGATGTCTCCAGTGTTTAGTGTAGGTAGGGATGTCTCCAGTAATTAGTGTAGGTAGGAATGTCCCCAGTGTTAAGTGTAAGTAGGGATGTCCCCTGTGTTTAGTGTAGGAAGGGATGTCCACAGTGTTTAGTGTAGGTAGGGATGTCCCCAGGGGTTAGTGTAGGTAGGGATGTCCCCAGTGTTTAGTGTAGGGAGGGATGTCCCCAGTGTTTAGTGTAGGTAGGGATGCCCCCAGTGTTTAGTGTAGGTAGGGATGTCTCCAGTAATTAGTGTAGGTAGGAATGTCCCCAGTGTTAAGTGTAAGTAGGGATGTCCCCTGTGTTTAGAGTAGGTAGGGATGTCCCCAGTGTTTAGTGTAGGGAGGGATGTCCCCAGTGTTTAGTGTAGGTAGGGATGTCTCCAGTAATTAGTGTAGGTAGGAATGTCCCCAGTGTTAAGTGTAGGTAGGGATGTCCCCAGTGTCTAGTGTGGGTAGGGATGTCCCCAGTGTTTAGTGTAGGTAGGGATGTCTCCAGTAATAAGTGTAGGTAGGAATGTCTCCAGTGTTAAGTGTAGGTAGGGATGTCTCCAGTGTTAAGTGTAGGTAGGGATGTCTCCAGTGTTAAGTGTAGGTAGGGATATCTCCAGTGTTAAGTGTAGGTAGGGATATCCACAGTGGTTAGTGTAGGTAGGGATGTCTCCAGTGTTAAGTGTAGGTAGGGATGTCCCCAGTGTCTAGTGTAGGTAGGGATGTCCCTAGTGTTTAGTGTAGGTAGGGATGTCCCCAGTGTTTAGAGGAGGTAGGGATGTCCCCAGTGTTTAGTGTAGGTAGGGCTGTCCCCTTAAGTGTAGGTAGGGATATCTCCAGTGTTAAGTGTAGGTAGGGATATCCGCAGTGGTTAGTGTAGGTAGGGATGTCTCCAGTGGTTAGTGTAGGTAGGGATGTCCCCAGTGGTTAGAGTAGGTAGGGATGTCCCCAGTGGTTAGTGTAGGTAGGGATTTCCCCAGTGGTTAGTGTAGGTAGGGATGTCCCCAGTGGTTAGTGTAGGTAGGGATGCCTCCTGTGTCAAGTGTAGGTAGGGCTGTTGCCTGTGTCTAGTGTAGGTAGGGATGTCTCCAGTGTTTAGTGTAGGTAGGGATGTCCTCAGTGTTTAGTGTAGGTAGGGATATCCCCAGTGTTAAGTGTAGGCAGGGATGTCCCCAGTGTCTAGTGTGGGTAGGGAGGTCCCCAGTGTTTAGTGTAGGGAGGGATGTCCCCAGTGTTTAGTGTAGGTAGGGATGTCCCCAGTGTTGAGTGTAGGTAGGGATATCTCCAGTGTTTAGTGTAGGTAGGGATGTCCCCAGTGTCTAGTGTAGGTAGGGATGTCCCCAGTGTTTAGTGTAGGTGGGGATGTCCCCAGTGTTTAGTGTAGGTAGGGATGCCCCCAGTGTCTAGTGTTGGTAGGGATGTCCCCAGTGTTTAGTGTAGGTACGGATGCCCCCAGTGTTTAATGTAGGTAGGGATATCCCCAGTGTAAAGTGTAGGTAGGGATGTCCCCAGTGTCTAGTGTGGGTAGGGATTTCCCCAGTGTTTAGTGTAGGGAGGGATGTCCCCAGTGTTTAGTGTAGGTAGGGATGCCCCCAGTGTCTAGTGTTGGTAGGGATGTCCCCAGTGTTTAGTGTAGGTACGGATGCCCCCAGTGTTTAATGTAGGTATGGATATCCCAAGTGTTAAGTATAGGTAGGGATGTCCCCAGTGTCTAGTGTAGGTAGGGATGTCTCCAGTGTTTAGGGTAGGTAGGGATGTCCCCAGTGTTTAGTGTAGGTACGGATGCCCCCAGTGTTTAATGTAGGTAGGGATATCCCAAGTGTTAAGTGTAGGTAGGGATGTCCCCAGTGTTTAGTGTAGGTACGGATGCCCCCAGTGTTTAATGTAGGTAGGGATATCCCCAGCGTTAAGTGTAGGTAGGGATGTCCCCAGTGTCTAGTGTAGGGAGGGATGTCCCCAGTGTTTAGTGTAGGTAGGGATGCCCCCAGTGTCTAGTGTTGGTAGGGATGTCCCCAGTGTTTAGTGTAGGTACGGATGCCCCCAGTGTTTAATGTAGGTAGGGATATCCCCAGTGCTAAGTGTAGGTAGGGATGTCCCCAGTGTCTAGTGTAGGGAGGGATGTCCCCAGTGTTTAGTGTAGGTAGGGATGCCCCCAGTGTCTAGTGTTGGTAGGGATGTCCCCAGTGTTTAGTGTAGGTACGGATGCCCCCAGTGTTTAATGTAGGTAGGGATAACCCCAGTGTTAAGGGTAGGTAGGGATGTCCCCAGTGTCTAGTGTAGGGAGGGATGTCCCCAGTGTTTAGTGTAGGTAGGGATGCCCCCAGTGTCTAGTGTTGGTAGGGATGTCCCCAGTGTTTAGTGTAGGTACGGATGCCCCCAGTGTTTAATGTAGGTAGGGATATCCCCAGTGCTTAGTGTAGGTAGGGATGTCCCCAGTGTCTAGTGTGGGTAGGGATTTCCCCAGTGTTTAGTGTAGGGAGGGATGTCCCCAGTGTTTAGTGTAGGTAGGGATGTCCACAGTGTTTAGTGTAGGTAGGGATGTCCCCAGTGATTAGTGTAGGTAGGGATGTCCCCAGTGTTTAGTGGAGGTAGGGATGTCCCCTGTGTCTAGTGTAGGTAGGGCTGATGCCTGTATCTAGTGTGGGTAGAGCTGTCCCCTGTGTCGAGTGTAGGAAGGGCTGTTGCCTGTGTCTAGTGTGGGTAGGGCTGCCCCCTGTGTCTAGTGCAGGTAGGGCTGTTGCCTGTGTCTAGTGTAGGTAGGGATGTCTCCAGTGTTTAGGGTAGGTAGGGATGTCCCCAGTGTTTAGTGTAGGTGGGGATGTCCCCAGTGTTTAGTGTAGGTAGGGATGTCCCCTGTGTCTAGTGTAGGTAGGGCTGTTGCCTGTATCTAGTGTGGGTAGAGCTGTCCCCTGTGTCTAGTGTAGGAAGGGCTGTTGCCTGTGTCTAGTGTAGGTAGGGCTGTTACCTGTGTCAAGTGTAGGTAGGGCTGTTGCCTGTGTCTAGTGTGGGTAGGGCTGCCCCCTGTGTCTAGTGCAGGTAGGGCTGTTGCCTGTGTCTAGTGTAGGTAGGGCTGTTGCCTGTGTCAAGTGTAGGTAGGGCTGTTGCCTGTGTCTAGTGTGGGTAGGGCTGTCCCCTGTGTCTAGTGTAGGTAGGGCTGTTGCCTGTGTCAAGTGTAGGTAGGGCTGTTGCCTGTGTCAAGTGATGGTAGGGCTGTCCCTGTGTCTAGTGTGGGTAGGGCTGTCCCCTGTGTCAAGTGTAGGTAAGGCTGTTGCCTGTGTCAAAGTGTGGGTAGGGCTGCCCCCTGTGTCTAGTGTGGGTAGGGCTGCCCCCTGTGTCTAGTGTGGGTAGGGCTGTTCCCTGTGTCAAATGTAGGTAGGGCTGTTGCCTGTGTCAAGTGTGGGTAGGGCTGCCCCCTGTGTCTAGTGTGGGTAGGGCTGTCCCCAGTGTTTAGTGTAGGTAGGGATGTCCCCAGTGTTCCAGTGTTTAGTGTAGGTAGGGATGTCCCCTGTGTCAAGTGTAGGTAGGGCTGTCGCCTGTGTTAAGTGTGGGTAGGGCTGCCCCCTGTGTCAAGTGTAGGTAGGGCTGTTGCCTGTGTCAAGTGTGGGTAGGGCTGCCCCCTGTGTCTAGTGTAGGTAGGGCTGTTGCCTGTGTAAAGTGTGGGTAGGGCTGTCCCCTGTGTCAAGTGTAGGTAAGGCTGTGATGTCCCCAATGTTTAGTGTAGGTAGGGATGTCCCCAGTGTTGAGTGTAGGTAGGGATATCTCCAGTGTTTAGTGTAGGTAGGGATGTCCCCAGTGTTCCAGTGTTTAGTGTAGGTAGGGATGCCTCCTGTGTCAAGTGTAGGTAGGGCTGTTGCCTGTGTCAAGTGTGGGTGGGGCTGCTCCTGTGTCTAGTGTAGGTAGGGCTGTTGCCTGTGTCTAGTGTGGGTAGGGCTGTTCCGTGTCTCTTGTGTCGGTAGGGCTGTCCCCTGTTTCTGGTGCGAAAGGTTTTTAGAAAGCGTATCCGGATTTAATATATATAAACGACGTGCTCTTAACTTAATGTAAAAAAGAAAACATTTGCTTCAACATCTGTGCGATTCAGAAATCTTTTCCTCGCCATTGATATTTCAATGTATATTTCGGAACGTTATTTTATATGCGAAAGCATAGTTTGGCGTTGGAAAAACCAAAAACAAACCCAGAAAATTACAGCAACATTGACTATTTCTGATTCATTTGTTTCTAGAGGAACAGGTTGGGACCGGAAACATGTTAAAATAGGGGACTTTGATTCAACTTACCAGCGCCAAATTTATTTCTTAATGATAAATACTGATAGCCTGTTCCTTTGTCATTGAAATAGTCTGCTACGGGTCCTTCTAGCGAACAACCAGGGGGGTCCTGTAAAAATGTAAAGTTATAATTAGACATAATAAAATGACATTAAAATCAAATACGTATGAAAAACTAGTACAGGAGAACCTATGTGCCTAAAAAAGAACCATTTGTGTACGTAGCGGATTCTACAATAGGTATTGAAATCGATTGGCCGCGCCCTTAACAACGAGAGTATGATTGTGATAGGACATACATAATCTTCCTTAAGTTCGGTAATTGTTTAAAGAGTGGAGGGAAGGGGCTAGCGATTGGCGTCCCGCCAGACGACATTTTGTATCTGTCTGTAATGTGGGATTATACTCAGTCTTGCTGTATATCTGTCTCATAACCAGTGTAATAAAACGCTCAGGTACGACACTATATCAATACTCGGTGTCTGGAGTTGTGTAATAAAACCAATAGATAACCACACATCCAATAAAAAGGATGGTTAGTCTGTTAATCGCCCGTCTATTGATCTCATTCCTCTGTATCCCGGGATAATCCAATATCTATCAGCCGGGCTGTCTAACTTACAGAACTTTTGTATCGATTTAAATATAGTTTTTGAGCGTTTTATTTGATAAACGTTAGGCGTACAGATTCAATATTATGTCCGAAGTCCGGCTAGGATATAGTTATAGAAAATCGATGAGAAAGTGTTGTATGCGCCAACCTTGAATAGGTTCCATTTTGACAGTATGATATGAGGTCGGTACCACATACAATCAACTATTTTATCTGTAATGCATTTACATTTCTCGCAAACTTCTTTCTTTCAGCGACTAATTTTTATTGAAAGTTATTAAGAAATAAACGTTACAAAAATAAGTATATAAGTATAGTTTCTGTGTATGCCTTATGTATAATCATGACAAAGTTGAATTCGAAGTCGATTATATTCACAAATGAACGCGTAAAAACCTCTCCCGCAAATTAGTTATTTGAAGTTGTTTGAATTTGGGCCTCAATTGGCTGTCACGAAGTTAGAACGGCTGCCGTTTAGTTCAAATGGCGGCCACCTGGTTAAAACACCCTGAATAAAATCTCTTAACTCGTTAATAACCTCTTTACAGATAAAAGTTTAACATAGACCGATTAAATGTCACCTTTCAATCTGCCTTAATATTGCCTATCTATCGATCTGAGTGACTTCAACCGACTCGAGTGGTATATATCAACCCGAGTATGACATATATTTTGACCCGAGTGTGACCTATCTATTGACCCGGGTGTGACCTATCTATTGACCCGGATGTTACCTATCCATTGACCTATTTGTGATCTATCTATTGACCTAACTATAACTTATCTATTGGCCTGAGTATGGCCTATTTAGTGACCTGAGTGTGATCTAATTTTTGACCTGAGTGTGACCTATGCATTGACCTGAGTATGACCTCACTATTGACCTAAGGGTGACCTATTTAGTAACCTGAGTGTGACTTATTTAGTGAACTGAGTGTGACCTATTGGTTTTCAACCACCATCAAAACATGGCACGTCCTTAAATGTTGGAAAGTCGATCTATTTATTAACTTCAATGAGAACCTTTTATTGACTATTGTGTAACCTCAATGTTGACCAGATTGTGTAACCTCACTATTGACCAGAGTGTGTAACCTCACTGTTGACCGATTGTATAACCTCACTATTGACCAGAGTGTGTAACCTCCCTATAGACCTGAGTGCGTAACCTTACTATTGACCCGAGTGTGTAACCTCACTATTGACCAGAGTGTGTAACCTCACTATTGACCTGAGTGTGTAACCTCACTATTGACCAGAGTGTGTAACCTGTCTATTGACCAGAGTGTGTAACCTCCCTATTCACCAGAGTGTGTAACCTTACTATTGACCAGAGTTTATAACCTCACTATTGACCAGAGTGTGTAACCTCACTATTGACGAGAAGTTGCAACCTCACTATTGACCAGAGTTTATAACCTCACTATTGACCAGAGTGTGTAACCTGTCTATTGACCAGAGTGTGTAACCTCACCATTGACCAGAGTTTGTAACCTGTCTAATGACCAGAGTGTGTGACCTCACTGTTGACCAGATTGTATAACCTTACTATTGACCAGAGTGTGTAACCTCCCTATTGACCAGAGTATGTAACCTTATTATTGACCAAAGCGTGTAACCTCCCTATTGACCAGAGTTTGTAACCCACTATTGACCAGATTTATAACCTTACCCTTGACCAAAGCGTGTAACCTCACTATTGACCAGAGTATGTAACTTCACTATTGACCAGAGTGTGTACCGTCACTATTTACAAGAGTGTGTAACCTCACTATTGACCTGAGTGTGTAATCTCACTATTGACCAGAGTGTGTAACCTCCCTATTGACCAGAATTTGCAACCTCACTATTGACCAGATTTATAACCTCACTATTGACCAAAGCATGTAACCTCATTATTGACCAGAGTATGTAACCTCACTATTGACCAGAGTGTGTAACGTCACTAATGACCAGAGTGTGTAACCTCACTATTGATGATAAGTTGCAACCTCACTATTGACCAGATTTATAACCTCACTAATGACCAAAGCGTGTAACCTCACTATTGACCAGAGTTTGTAACCTGTCTATTGACCAGAGTGTGTAACCTCACTATTGACCAGAGTGTGTAACCTCCCTATTGACAAGAGCGTGTAACCTCCCTATTGACCAGAGTGTGTAACCTCACTATTGACAAGAGTGTGTAACCTCACTATTGACCAGAGCGTGTAACCTCCCTATTGACCAGAGCTTATAACCTCACTATTGACGAGAGTGTGTAACCTCACTATTGACTAGAGTGTGTAACCTGTCTATTGACCAGAGTGTGTAACCTCTCTATTGACCAGAGCGTGTAACCTCCCTATTGACCAAAGCTTATAACCTCACTATTGACCTGAATGTGTAACCTCACTATTGACCAGAGTGTGTAACCTCACTATTGACCAGAGTGTGTAACCTCCCTATTGACCAGAGTATGTAACCTTACCATTGACGAGAAGTTGTAACCTAACTATTGACCAGAGTGTGTAACCTCACTATTGACCAGAGTGTGTAACCTCCCTATTGACCAGAGTGTTTGACCTCACTATTGACCAGAGTGTGTAACCTCACTATTGACCAAAGTGTGTTACCTGTATATTGACCTGAGTGTGTAACCTCACTAATGATCAAAGTGTGTAACCTTACTATTGACCCGAGTGTGTAACCTGTATATTGAACTGAGTGTGTAACCTCACTATTGACCCGAGTGTGTAACCCCACTATTGACCGAGTGTGGTACCTCACCATTGAACTGAGTGTGACCTAGCTGTTGATGATTTTGAGGCCTACGTCAGGCTGTCGCCAAGCACTGGCCGCAGGTTGATGTTTTTTCTCTGGGTACGTCGGTTTTCCTCCATCACCAAAACCTTTCTTGTTCTTAAATGACCTAAGCTGTTAATAGGACATAAAGCACCAGCAAACCAAACCTTGCGACATATTCATTGACTTAAATTTGACTTATCCATTGACCTGAGTTTGACCTATCTAGCAGCATGGGTGTTACATGTACCTATCTATTAAATCTGTATGACCTATCCATTGACCTGAGTTTTACCTATCCACTGACCTGAGTGTGACCTATCCACTGCCCTGAGTGTTACCTATCCACTGACCCGAGTGTGACCTATCCATTAACCCGAGTGTAACATATCCATTGACCCGAATGTGACCTATCCATTGACCCGAGTATGACCTATCCATTGACCCGAGTATGACCTATCCATTGACCCGAATGTAACCTATGAACCCGAGTGTGACCTTTCCGTTGACGCGAATGTGACCTATCCATTAACCTGAGTGTAACCTATCCACTGACCTGAGTGTGACCTATCTAGCAGCATGGGTGTTACCTATCTATTAAATCTGTATGACCTATCCACTGACCTGAGTGTGACCTATCTAGCAGCATGGGTGTTACCTATCTATTAAATCTGTATGACCAATCCACTGACCTGAGTTTGACCTATCTAGCAGCATGGGTGTTACCTATCTATTAAATCTGTATGACCTAACCATTGACCTGAGTTTGACCTATCTAGCAGCATGGGTGTTCCCTATCTATTAAATCTGTATGACCTATCCATTGACCTGAGTTTGACCTATCTAGCAGCATGGGTGTTACCTATCTATTAAATCTGTATGACCTATCCACTGACCTGAGTTTGACCTATCTAGCAGCATGGGTGTTACATGTACCTATCTATTAAATCTGTATGACCTATCCACTGACCTGAGTGTGACCTATCTAGCAGCATGGGTGTTACCTATCTATTAAATCTGTATGACCTATCCACTGACCTGAGTTTGACCTATCTAGCAGCATGGGTGTTACCTATCTATTAAATCTGTATGACCTAACCATTGACCTGAGTTTGACCTATCTAGCAGCATGGGTGTTACATGTACCTATCTATTAAATCTGTATGACCTATCCATTGACCTGAGTTTTACCTATCCACTGACCTGAGTGTGACCTATCTATTTACCCGAGCATGACCTATCCATTGACCCGAATGTGACCTATCCATTTACCCGAATATGACCTATCCATTAACCTGATTGAACCTATCCACTGACCTCAGTGTGACCTATCCATTGACCCGAATGTGACCTATCCATTTACCCGAATATGACCTATCCATTAACCTGATTGAACCTATCCACTGACCTGAGTGTGACCTATCCATTGACCCGAATGTGACCTATCCATTGACCCGAATGTAACCTTTGAACCCGAGTGTGACCTATCCATTGACCCGAATGTGACCTATCCGTTAACCCGAATGTAACCTATGCATTGACCCGAATGTGACCTATCCATTAACCTGAATGTGATCTTTGCATTGACCCGAATGTGACCTATCCATTGACCCGAATGTGACCTATCCATTAACCTGAATGTGACCTATACATTGACCCGAATGTGAACTATCCATTGACCCGAGTGTGACCTATCCATTAACCCGAATGTAACCTATGCATTAACCCGAGTGTGACCTATCCATTGACCCGAGTGCGACCTATCCATTGACCCGAATGTGACCTATCCATTAACCTGAATGTGACCTTTGCATTGTCCCGAATGTGACCTATCCATTGCCCCGAATGTGACCTATCCATTAACCTGAATGTGACCTTTGCATTGTCCCGAATGTGACCTATCCATTGCCCCGAATGTGACCTATCCATTAACCTGAATGTGACCTTTGCATTGTCCCGAATGTGACCTATCCATTGCCCCGAATGTGACCTATCCATTAACCTGAATGTGACCTTTGCATTGTCCCGAATGTGACCTATCCATTGCCCCGAATGTGACCTATCCGTTAACCCGAATGTAACCTATGCATTGACCCGAAAGTGACCTTTCCATTAACCTGAATGTGACCGATCCATTGACCCGAGTGTGACTTATCTATTAACCCGAGTGTGACCTATCCATTGACCCGAGGGTGACCTATCCATTAACCCGAGTGTGACCTATACATTGACCCGAGTGTGACTTATCCATTGACCCGAGTGTGACCTATCCATTAACCCGAGGGTGACCTATCCATTGACCCGAGTGTGACCTACCCATTGACCCGAATGTGACCTATCCATTGACCCGAGTGTGACCTACCCATTGCCCCGAGTGTGACCTATCCATTGACCCGAGTGGGACCTATCCATTGACCCGAATGTGACCTATTCATTAACCCGAGTGTGACCTATCCATTGAGCCGAGTGTGACCTATCCATTGACCCGGGTGTGACCTATCCATTAACCCGAGTGTGACCTATACATTGACCCGAGTGTGACTTATCCATTGACCCGAGTGTGACCTATCCATTACCCCGAATGTAACCTATGCATTAACCCGAATGTAACCTATGCATTGACCCGAATGTGACCTATCCATTAACCCGAATGTGACCTATCCATTAACCTGAATGTGACCTTTGCATTGTCCCGAATGTGACCTATCCATTGCCCCGAATGTGACCTATCCGTTAACCCGAATGTAACCTATGCATTGACCCGAAAGTGACCTTTCCATTAACCTGAATGTGACCGATCCATTGACCCGAGTGTGACTTATCTATTACCCCGAGTGTGACCTATCCATTGACCCGAGTGGGACCTATCCATTGACCCGAATGTGACCTATCCATTGAGCCGAGTGTGACCTATACATTGACCCGAGTGTGACTTATCCATTGACCCGAGTGTGACCTATCCATTTACCCGAGTGTAACCTATCCATTGACCCGAGTATGACCTATCCATTGACCCGGGTGTGACCTATCCATTAACCCGAGTGTGACCTATACATTGACCCGAGTGTGACTTATCCATTGACCCGAGTGTGACCTATCCATTAACTCGAGTGTGACCTATCCATTGACCCGAGTATGACCTATCCATTGACCCGAGTATGACCTATCCATTGACCCGAGTATGACCTATCCATTGACCCGGGTGTGACCTATCCATTAACCCGAGTGTGACCTTGCCATTAACCCGAGTGTGACCTATCCATTGACGCGAATGTGACCTATCCATTGACCCGAGTGTGACTTATCTATTAACCCGAGTGTGACCTATCCATTGACCCGAGTGCGACCTATCCATTGACCCGAATGTGACCTATCCATTAAGCCGAGTGTGACCTATCCATTAACCCGAGTGTGGCCTATCCATTAACCCGAGTGTGACCTATCCATTGACCCGAGTGTGACAAACATTTACATCTCTCGACTTGCGTACGACTGAGTACGACATCACACCATCTACATGAGCTGGATATCTGTACCTGACCATAATATTTCTCCAATAAAGTTCCATAGCTGTACGAATGTTCTGTTTCTAATTAATTTAACTCGCTTTGTGTTTACCTTCTAAACTAATCAATTGTTGTATTGTGTGAAAGATTCAATAATTCATACGATACGTAGAAAAGTGTCCTCAATGTATAAACGATTTATTGATAGAACAAAAAAATGTGTTTCGCGTTCATCTAGCTATCCGAACCTTAGTTTATCCCCAACAACAGGCCAACGTGTCATGTTCTGGTAATCGTATATGTAAAATATTCGGCTCCATAAAGAATTTTCAATTCAAAAGGAGAATCTGTTTTAATAGATTTGTCTACCCAGTGGATGTAAAGGAGGAACTTGAAACACAGCATTAGTGTCATTTGGCCTGAGCACACACTGTGTATGGTTACCATAGACTGAAGTTCATTTAAATACATTGTTTAAACATAAATCATTGTCGTCGTCAAGTACAAATGGACTGAACGAGTAACTTGTCATTGGCTGTCATTGTCAATATCACTTCTGAAATCAACATTGCGTTCCGCTTTTTTTTTGTTGGAAATGGAATTTGAAATCGATTACTTCAAACACAAAACGAACGGATAACAAAATACACATCCGTACCACATACAACAATGAGGTGGGGAACGGAGAGGGGGGGGGCTAATAAACTTGTCAAAATACCAGATACTGTAGTCAATAAACGATCAGAACAGTGCTGACGTATTAATGAATTATAAACAAACCAGACACCATCGCCAATTAACGTTCATATGACATATTAATGGCGTGTACATGAATTTATCAATAACAATTGAAAAATCAGAAATTGTACTTAAACTAGCAGAATTTTTAGAAACGTATAAATAATAGCTGGGCGAATGTGGAAATACAAATTCTGATCTAATAATCTTCATCTGTCCCTTCATACCTATTCTTGTTTAGCACGAACAAGATATACATTATCTGTCTTTTATTGTGTTGAAAATACCTATGATGGCATCTTCAACCACCGTCTTTTAATGTATTTAGGTAAATATGTAAAAGTCTTTCAGACTTTTTACTCTCACACACGAAAACTTTGTAGATTTATTGTCAGCATTTATTGAACACATTGTCAATATAGTCTACTATACTCAAACACAGCCAGGCCACGTTACAAGCTCAGATTACGTAACCTTATGAATAGCTAAACCTCTTTATCGTTCATTTCGTATACGATTACCTCAGATTTGGTTCCAGCTATTATTTACAAATCTCCTTCAGACAAACGAATCTACACGAACTCCGTACAAGACGATTTACCCGGGGTTATATAATTAATGCCCCCCCCCCCCCCCCCCCCCCCCCAACAAGAAAAACATGTATTATTCTATGATCCTTTCCTGTGCATGCATGTACATGTATACCGCAGTCATAATTATATCTTATTCATAAATCAGTATTCAACGTCATACCACCTGAAATGACATTACTTACATACAGTGTATATGTCTGATACTGTCATCAAAATGTACATAACCACGCATGTCTTTGAACCGGTAATTACACTTAAACAGATTCTTTACTAAGCGAGTTTATCATATTGTTACTACTACCACCGAGTCGAGTTTAACATTCCCGTCGGTACAGTACTAATTGACGGCATACAGACTAAATATACTTGTGTACAGACATGCATAACGTGTCATTTATTCCATACTACAAAGATAAGTCCGTTTAGATAATATGTTGCGTTACCTGAAGTACTCTGGGTATGTTGACTCTTCTGGAATTAGATATCCTTCATGTCGGAAGCATAGTCAACTTGGAACCAAAACTCAGAAATCACTCTGCCTTATAAATTTGTCTGACATAACTGATTCATATGTAACTATGTCTTAAGTCTAAAAACTGAGATCTGTCTTACAGCTGGTTTTATATATCGAGGTTATTCAGGAAGGACAAAGTTTAGAAAGCGTCATGGTCTTAATAATATTTGAAGATCAAATTTGAACAAGTGATATTCTTAAAGTCATCAAAACTGAGAACAAAATGTACCAGATTCAAATAAATTATCTGCAGATAATATGCGCAAATACTTAAATTTCTACCATGATCTAAACAAACAAGAAAATAAAAATTGAAGTTTGGGAAGAAATATTGACTTGTTTTACCGTGGTAAGTTACCGAAGCTTGGAGTTGGACCTCGGATTAATCCTTTACAGTGTAAAACTCAGTAATCAATCTAGTTACATATTACCGACACAAGCAGTACATGTAGGTAAACTTATATTAACTGAACCATTAAAAATCTTTATTTTTTTTAATATTTAAAAATTTAAAGTGATTAAATTACCCAATATAACGGTCGTTTAACGACTTTATCTAGATTATCTGAGTCAGGCTAACGAGATTCCACTGCAATGCTTTAACGAGAAGTCAAACTAACCATACATTTGAAAGCAGGATCAGTCTATCCGCATTACAAGCTTACCATGTCAGTTTTACAACAACAAAAGGGATATTTTTCAAAGTTTCAAGGATTATATTTGTGTATCATTCTCACGTTAAATGTATATATCTATATCCCAAATCCAGATGGAATAACGGGTTTTAAATAATTGTGAAAAATATGATAAAAAGTAATAATAATTTAATGATGGTTAAGTTAACGAGGTAACCAGGATTGATATATATTCTTAGTAGTCATTGCTTTCTACTATCAGCTGATAGGGACGTGGCGGTAAGTGAGGTCTAACCCTACCGTCCATACACCAAAACTAAGGTGGAGGTGCTTGTCAGAGAAATAGACAAACATTTACATAGAACTTACATTGAAATCTGACATGTTATATTTAAATTGCATGAAATTGAAATTTCGTGACAATCATTCATCCTAAGTGTGTACTGTTTGGTTCTCTGAATACACAGCACTACTATGTACTTACCATGTATAAATAGAGGCACAGAGGTTAGGTAATTTTCTGTGAATGCCGTGAAATTGTGGCCAACAAAACTGACATTGTGTTAAACTGAAATGTCTTGTCAAAAAGTAAAGTCAAAGTCTGTGATATTAGATTTCGAGTGTACATCTAAACACACCTATTCGTACATACACGTTCATGAAGGCACTGGTATTTACTTTGACATACTTCAGGTTAGGTCAAATTTAGCAAAACGTTGTATTTAATTGGTAACTCTCGTACGTGCAAAATATTACATTTTTTTATCACAGGGACATGAAAATTCGTTACAGCTGAACTATGTGTTGGACCGAAACATATGTATTCAGTATAATATTAGCCGTTTTAGGGATTTAGAACAACTCTTGGTAAAAACATTAATGCCATCCCCCTCCTTCAAATGATGGTATACGAATGTATACATATAATATAACATCAACGGTGTGGCATTTTTACCAAAAGTTAACCTAAATCCCCAAAACGACTACTATAACACTGAAAAACACCAATTTAGGTCCAAAACTAGCTCAGCTGTAACGAATTATCGGGTCTCTGTGCATTTTATTGGACACCTTAGCATATATCTCTAAATGTCATGCAGTAATTTTGCTTGTTCTTGAAATTTAAAGCTAACAGTGCTTGACGTTATATCTAGGGGTTATTCACAAAACGGTGTGGAACAAAACGAATATTTTCTTTATTTCGCCTTATTTAACAAGACGATGATGTGACGTCAGAATTGACCTCGTTAAGGACACACATTTTATTGCAATATTACACCAAAATTAAAGAAATCGTTTAAGTAACTGATTAGTTGTTTAGAGAGAATACCATCAAATGCCAAAAGTCATGGCGCCCACCAATTAAATTGCACATATTCATTACATAAGTGCGCAAGGTGTTGACCAATTAGCCGGCGAGGGGATTCCAACCAGACGCTTGATCACCTGTAATTCTGTTCGGCGTAGCTTGTGCAGACAACAATAGTCTGATTGAACGAGAATAGGTGAGGGGATGCGCTAGAACGGTATTGATCACTCCCCTTACCTTGACATTGTATGTAAGATTTACCGTCAAAAGGAGCACGCTTTATACCATAGCATGCATTATGTATAAGGCTAGTACTACGGGTACACAGGAGGTTTCCGCTTACTCACGACGTTTGTAATGCATTCATGTACATGTACAACATTTGCCAATTGTATTGTAAAGCTGAAGTCCATACACAGTTGAATTTGATTTATTTTTATTTTTGAATCAAATTCATCTCTTTGTTTAAAGTATACCGTACTTTTTCTGGCGAATAAAACAGGAAGTTGATGTGCTTTGGAGCCCAGATATTTATTGAACTTTCTTTGCAATGATCATACTATACATGAACTATTGTTAAGGTGCTGTATTATACATTAACGAAATCTTTGATATTATTACGCATATTTCAATTTTAATCTATTTAAAACTAATTTGTTTCATGAAATACTTTACATAAACATTATACAGGTGTAAGAGCACGAACGAACCGTAGCTTATTACTTACATGATAACGTATCACGAATTCATAAGATTTCATTCTTATAGCGTACAGAGTAACAAAACATGTCATAATGACAGAGAAATAAAAAAATGTACGAAAAGCGCGAGTGTTATTTAGTAGGATTTTAATAGGATAGATGATGGACGCAGGCAATTACTTGCCTCTATGTCCATATCATATAACATAACAATCTTAATTTAAAAATCACTCCTGCTATCCATGAAGTATGTTATCAGGTATACGAGATGAAGTATGTTATCAGGTATACGAGATGAACTATGTTATTAGGTATACGAGATGAAGTATATGATGCATTTGAAGTGCATATTTTTTTTCCTTAATAACAACAATCCGTTTTGAGTCAAGAGAAACAAATATTTACCTGTTTGGTGAGGGCGAGTGTCTTCTGAACCCCCTGGAACTGGAAATAGGGGTCGACGTGAGTGTCTCTCTGGGAGTTGTAGGGCGGTATGACAGGTCCCAGTTTGGGGTTTGTCTTAGAATAGTCAGTAGATATACTGCTAGCAGCGTTACAGTCAAGAACAAACCCTTTCTCCTTCTCCATCAGTACTTCCGGGGGCGGGGTACCAGGGGTCCGGTATATCTTGTTGTGACGCCCCTTCAGGCTTGTCCTAGGGCGTTCGGATCTGGATTCTGGCATTTTTTGGCGGTAAAATCCGTTCGTTGGATTGATTATTATTTATCCTGATTTCCTATTTAAGAATCGCGTCGAGTGCTTGGTAGATGTAGGCTGTAGATACAGAAGTTGCCCCGCTATATTTATCCACAGAACGAATTGTTTTGACACTGAATATCCTCGACGTCTTACTCTATTACAGAGACCTATCGTCAACGCAGTTCCGCTTTACTGCCTTAGTTGCTAAGTTGGGAATTCTAAAGCATTAAATTATTTCAAAGCGCCATATACACAGGGCACTGGTGTATAGATTATCTAGCAGTCCTTTAAACGGCTATGTATTTATATGTTAAGCAGGTTTAGGTCAAATACTTAGGGAGAACTCTTTTGTGTCTCGGGTTCAAAGAGTTGTGTTGCTAATCACGTGATTCGCCGTGTGTGTAATTCAATTACTTTATATTGGACTGCGAGGAGATATTATGGCAGTCAGTCGGGGACACACTGTTTATACGTACGGGACCCTCGACCTCCAACTTCCTACAATTAACAAAATGTTTAAAACAAAATAAGACCGTTAGTCACTCCTCCAAGTAGGGGATTCGAAAAAAAGAATATACCCACTGTTTGTTGTTAGAGGCAGCTAATGTGGGAACCCCTGTAGATACTGTTTGTTTCCTACGCACCGCTTAGCGATTCCTCACCCCTGATCTCAGTGTTAAACGTTCGCCCGGGTGAGAGAGGAAATGGGTTCTGTCCCCAGACAGGGACATACTAAAGTTAATTGAAATGGTACTTATTTTTCCATGTTTAACACTTAGTATTTAGGTAAATAGCAATAGTTGGTTAGCCCGTGGTCAGTATAATATAACCTGGCGGAAGTATATGCCTGGTGTCTTCGGCATGGTATTTCAGTGAGGTAGCACTCTAAAGTTGGCACCAGATCCGCGCTATGGCGAGGAGGCAGTTACACCAACATACCCTGCCTCCAGCACACCTACACACAAGCACGCATACATTGCACACATGGAGGCATGTCCATCAATGGCCAAACTGTTAATAGGACGGTAACCTAATAAAACTAAGCCAACCAAAGTCCGTTAGTTCTTTAGCTTTATGACATCACTGCACATCTGAGAACACTAATTAGTCATGTGAAGCGGCTTTGTTGTACCGTGTAAAATCACAAAATAAATTTGAATAAAATCGTGTCTAAAATATGATACCTGCATACAGTTATGAACATATATTAAAAGCATTATTAGATCTGCTTTCCGTCTTATTCTTTATGTATATTTAGCTTGTTTTACTGTAAAAATATCAATACGTTTAACCGAAGGGAATGTTGTGAATGCGTGTCCAACTTTCATTGGTTTACATTGTATTAGTCTCGGTCAACTAGACGCTTGATCACTTGTTATTCTTTGTTCGGCGTAGCTTGCTCAGGCAACAAGAGTCTGGTTGAACGGGACTAACATTATATGGCCCTTCTTATCTTCCATATATATAACGCTTTATTTGTCGACGTCACGCTCAGCGCCGGGTCTTAAATACAAGTATTGATTACTTACCTGTCATTGCCGCAACGTATTAACATTGGTAGTGAGCAGGTACAAGCTTCACCTGTGTATAGTCACACTTGTATATAGTCATAATAGTCCTACCTGGACAGTCATACCTGTATAAGCGTACCATAGTAGCAATTAAGTATCAAACCGTATCCTAAATCTTATCTCGACAGCGAGTTGATTGTCTCACATTGCCACACGCCATCAACTGTCGCGTTGTAAATGGCCCACAGTTAAACTTCCTATAGTTTAATCATGTATATAAGTATGTATGCCTCATCTCCCACGAAGAAAAAAAATGTCATTATATCATAACAGATCAAAGACTGATAAGATTTGATAGTAGAAAACTGATAACAATATATATTGTTTGTACTTCTCCCGCTCATTCCTCAATAAAAGTATTAAAAAAGTTTATCAAATCAAAATTCGAATTGAAGATATATCAGACCATGGTTTTTACGGTCTATTATATTAATAAACATATTTTATATGCATTACAATGATTAATGATTTCTGTTTAGGAGGTGACTAGACTTTGACACACCATTCAATATTAAATTGATACACGTGTGAACATTTTTTGTGTGTGTAATTTAAAGCTTGAAGAGGCTATACATTGACTGGTGTTGGGGACTTATACGACTACTTGTCTTCCTGGTAATAATACACATATATCTTACACCTTACCAAGGTTTTACGAACAGCTCCTTAAGGTGTTTTTTCTGACGGAAATCATTAGTTTTCCAATCATAACTGAAGTACTACATCGCTATGGACAAGTATATTAAACATTGGTGGAAGTCGAGGCAGATCTATATACTGACATCCCTTACTTATCTCTGCGCTATTGTTGTGCCCCGCCCCATAACATATACAATGTATATACTGACATCCCTTACTCATCTCTGGCAGCTACTGTTGTGCCCCGCCCTATAACCTACAATATATATATACTAACATCCCTTACTCATCTCTGGCAGTTACTGTTGTGCCCCGCCTCATAACTAACAATGTATATACTGAGATCCATAACCTACAATATATATACTGACATCCCTTACTCATCTCTGGCAGCTACTGTTGTGCCCCGCCCTATAACCTACAATGTATATACTGACATCCCTTACTCATCTCTGCGCTTCTGTAGTGCCTGCCCCATAACCTACAATGTATATACTGATACCCCTAACTCATCTCTCCTATAACCTACAATGTATATACTGAGATCCCTTCCTCGTCTCTGGCAGCTACTGTTGTGCCCCGCCCCGTAAACTAGAATGTATATACTGACATCCCTTACTCGTCTCTGGCAGTTACTGTTGTGTCCCGCCCTATAACCTACAATGTATATACTGAGATCCCTTACTCGTCTCTGGCAGCTACTGTTGTGCCCCGCCCTATAACCTACAATGTATATACTGATACCCCTAACTCATCTCTGCGCTTCTGTAGTGCCTGCCCCATAACCTACAATGTATATACTGATACCCCTAACTCATCTCTCCTATAACCTACAATGTATATACTGATACCCCTAACTCATCTCTGTGCGTCTGTAGTGCCTGGCCTGACATCCCTTACTCGTCTCTGGAAGTTACTGTTGTGTCCCGCCCCATAACCTACAATATATATACTGACATCCCTTACTCCTCTCTGGTAGTTACTGTTGTGCCCCGCCTATAACCTACAATATATATACTGACATCCCTTACTCATCTCTGGTAGTAACCGTTGTGCCCCGCCCTATAACCTACAACATATATACTGAGATCCTTTACTCATCTCTGGCAGTTACTGTTGTGCCCCGCCCCATAACCTACAATATATACACTGACATCCCTTACTCATCTCTGGTAGTAACCGTTGTGCCCCGCCCTATAACCTACAACATATATACTGACATCCCTTACTCATCTGTGGCAGTTACTGTTGTGCCCCGCCCTATGACCTACAGTGTATATACTGAGATCCCTTACTCATCTCTGGAAGTTACTGTTGTGCCCCGCCCTATGACCTACAATGTATACAATGAGATCCCTTACTCATCTCTGGCAGCTACTGTTGTGCCCCGGCCCATAACCACAATGTATATCCTGACATCCCTTACTCATCCTTGGCAGTTACTGTTGTGCCCCGCCCCAATACCTACAATGTATATCCTGACATCCCTTACTCATCTCTGGCAGTTACTGTTGTGCCCCGCCCCATAACCTACAATGTAAACACTAACATCCCTTACTCATCTCTGCGCTACTAATGTGCCCCGCCCCATAACCTACAATGTATATACTGACATCCCTTACTCATCTCTGCCAGATACTGTTGCGCCCCGCCCCATAACCTACAATGTATATACTGACATCCCTTACTGATATCTGGCAGTTACTGTTGTGCCCCGCCCCATAACCTAAAATGTATACACTAACATCCCTTACCCATATCTGCGCTACTGATGTTCCCCGCCCCATAACCTACAATGTATATACTGACATCCCTTACTGATATCTGGCAGTTACTGTTGTGCCCCGCCCCATAACCTACAATGTATACACTAACATCCCTTACCCATATCTGCGCTACTGATGTGCCCCGCCCCATAACCTACAATGTATATACTGACATCCCTTACTCATCTCTGCGCTACTAATGTGCCCCGCCCAATAACCTACAATATATATACTAACATCCCTCCCTTACTCATCTCTGGCAGTTACTTTTGTGTCCCGCCCTATAACCTACAATGTATATACTGACATCCCTTACTCATCTGTGGCAGTTACTGTTGTGCCCCGCCCCATAACCTACAATGTATAAACTGACATCCCTTACTCATCTGTGGCAGTTACGGTTGTGCCGCGCCCGATAACCTACAAAGTATAAACTGACATCCCTTCCTCATCTCGGGCAGCTACTGTTGTGCCCCGCCCCATAACCTACAATATATATACTAACATCCCTCCCTTACTCATCTGTGGCAGTTACGGTTGTGCCCCGCCCGATAACCTACAATGTATAAACTGACATCCCTTACTCATCTCTGGCAGCTACTGTTGTGCCCCGCTTTATAACCTACAATGTATATACTGACATCCCTTACTCATCTCTGCGCTTCTGTAGTGCCTGCCCCATAACCTACAATGTATATGCTGATACCCCTAACTCATCTCTGCGCTTCTGTAGCGCCTGCCCCATAACCTACAATGTATATACCGATACCCCTAACTCATATCTGCGCTTCTGTAGTGCCTGCCCCATAACCTACAATGTATATACTGATCCCCCTAACCCATCTCTGCGCTTCTGTAGTACCTGACCCCGTAACCTATACAATGTATATACTGATACCCCTACCCCATCTCTGCGCTTCTGTAGTGCCTGCCCCATAACCTACAATGTATATACCGATACCCCTAACTCATCTCTGCGCTTCTGTAGCGCCTGCCCCATAACCTACAATGTATATACTGATTCCCCTAACTCATCTCTGCGCTTCTGTAGTGCCTGCCCCATACCCTACAATGTATATGCTGATACCCCTAACTCATCTCTGCGCTTCTGTAGTGCCTGGCCCCATACCCAACAATGTATGTACTGATACCCCTAACCCATCTCTGCGCTTCTGTAGTGCCTGGCCCCATACCCAACAATGTATATACCGATACCCCTAACTCATCTCTGCGCTTCTGTAGCGCCTGCCCCATAACCTACAATGTATATACTGATCCCCCTAACCCATCTCTGCGCTTCTGTAGTGCCTGGCCCCGTAACCTATACAATGTATATACTGATACCCCTAACCCATCCCTGTTCGTCTGTAGTGACTGGCCCCATAACCAACAATGTATATACTGAGACCCCTAACTCATCTCTGTGCGTCTGTAGAGCCTGGCCCCATACCCAACAATGTATATACTGATACCCCTACCTCATCTCTGTGCGTCTGTAGTGCCTGGCCCCATGCCCAACAATGTATATACTGTTACCCCTAACTCATCTCTGTGCGCCTGTAGTGCCTGGCCCCATACCCAACAATGTATATACTGATACCCCTAACCCATCTCTGCGCTTCTGTAGTACCTGGCCCCGTAACCTATACAATGTATATACTGATACCCCTAACCCATCTCTGTTCGTCTGTAGTGACTGGCCCCATACCCAACAATGTATATACCGATACCCCTAACTCATATCTGCGCTTCTGTAGTGCCTGCCCCATAACCTACAATGCATATACCTATACCCCTAACTCATCTCTGTGCGTTTGTAGTGCTTGCCCCATAACCTACAATGTATATACCGATACACCTAACTCATCTCTGCGCTTCTGTAGTGCCTGCCCCCATAACCTACGATGTATATACCGATACCCCTAACTCATATCTGCGCTTCTGTAGTGCCTGCCCCATAACCTACAATGCATATACCGATACCCCTAACTCATCTCTGTGCGTTTGTAGTGCCTGCCCCATAACCTACAATGTATATACCGATACCCCTAACTCATCTCTGCGCTTCTGTAGTGCCTGCCCCCATAACCTACGATGTATATACCGATACCCCTAACTCATCTCTGCGCTACTGGAGTGCTTGCCCCATAACCTACAATGTATATACTGATACCCCTAACTCATCTCTGTTCGTCTGTAGTGCCTGCCCCATAACCTACAATGTATATACTGATACCCCTTACACATCTCTGCGCTACTGTAGTGCCTGACCCATAACCTACAATTTATAAACTGATACCCCTAACTCATCTCTGCCGTTCTGTAGTGCCTGCCCCATAACCTACAATGTAAATACTGATACCCCTAACTCATCTCTGCGCTTCTGTAGTGCCTGCCCCATAACCTACAATGTATATACCGATACCCCTAACTCATCTCTGCGCTACTGGAGTGCTTGCCCCATAACCTACAATGTATATACTGATACCCCTAACTCATCTCTGTTCGTCTGTAGTGCCTGCCCCATAACCTACAATGTATATACTGATACCCCTAACTCATCTCTGAGCTTCTGTAGTGCCTGGCCGCGCCCATAACCCATCTGACCCGTCTCTCAGCCTCAATCCCGCTGTTCCCACGGGAAATACACCAAAGGAGAATATTGACGTGTTTTTTTCAAAGCTTAGTAATCAATCTCTGCAAATAAACAATTCTACCTTTTAACGTAAATATTTGTTTATTAGAAAACTCTTCAAATCAGTAACCTTTTCTGCTTAAATTGTTAAAAACGGATTCACAGGTAAATTTCAACGATTTTATAAATTATGAAATTAATTGAAATAAATGAGACAGTAACAGTCCAATAATCATGTCATGCTCCGAGTACTGTCTCCCGGTGAAATTCGAAATTTACATCAACATTTAATTTCGTAATGTTTATTTCTTTTCGAGGTCAGCATCATTGAAGACACTCATGATATATAGGTTGTTTATAATACAATATTTTGTTTTATCACATAATCGGCCTGCTATCCAGTGAATTCGCCAGTGTAATATTCCGTCTTTGCGTATTTTTTACCTGAGACCAATCAAACAGCTATCTTAGTGCCTTCAATTTTGCTTTGACGTATTCCAGGGGTTACGCTCACTTTCGCTCTCTGCATCCCTGGAGGATGATATTGCTGACAAACATTACGATTCACTTGTATTAAAAAGGTTACATGTATATACTTTTTAAATTCCCAGGATCTAAGCCTTGTCTAATGCCTGTACTTATAGCCCAACTGTAAGAAATACGATTTAAAAGGAATCATAACAGGATTTTTGATTGATTAATAAAGTTAAATAGATGTATATCTAAAGATCAGGATTAAATGCTTCAGTGTATGTAGAGAAGTTTAGCAACCATTTATATAATAAGTAATCTTCATATAAAATAGAAATACAAATACGAATTCAATCCCATACTTAGCTGTATATTTAATTCGCCCTAGAGTAATCAAGCTAAGAGAGCCACAATTTATTGCTAACACATGTATATAGGGGATCAAAATGCTCAATCGGGTCAGGCCAAATTATTGACCTCGTTTAATAAATTCAATAAGACATGGACACTCATGTAAGATTGTATTTGTCACATAACATTAATAAACACAATTTCATCATCATCATCATCATTCTTTATTCCTAAAAAATGAAAGTACAAAACATATGAATTAAAATGAAAATAATTACAAAATTCACATGAATAACTTGGCGGCGAGGGAAAATTACGACTGTTCGGTATTCCCTCGGTCTTATAGTTTATAGAATCGTTATGTTACACTGCATCAGCACAAAAATAGATGCACAGTCTCTCGTAAATTCTTTAGTCAACGTAATCTCCTCGAATTCAAAATCTGGAATTGTTTTGCTAACTGTTGTCCGACGTGGGCATTCTTCTGTTGTTTGAGAGAGCTATATATGGCTGAGCACTGTAGTGATCCACTACTTTTGTCATGATAGTATCTCTCAATATAGATGTACTATGACGATCTGTAATAAAATGCCTTATGGTATCCTTATACATAGTTTACAAATAGCAATCTGTTCGATTTTCACGCAAGTGATCATTACAAATGTATAGAACTGCTGCTTTGTCGATGTCTGACGTTTGTTACGGCACGATTTCTCACCCCGACACGATTTCTCACCCCGACACGATTCTCACCCGACACGATTTCTCACCCCGACACGATTTTTCACCCGGGTGAGAAATCGTGCTAAAATTGCTACGTTCGCAACACGATTTCTCACCCCGACAAGAAGTTTCCAACATTATATATATGGATTGTCCTGAATCGAATATAATCATCATCATTGTTCATTTTCGCGGCTAATAATAGATTTTACAAAGAGTTTCCAGTCGTTCTTGGACGGGAATTCTGCACATTGACTGTAGCTCTGTATTTAGTGTGATAGCACATAATTGGTTAAAACAGACCAAATATCAGGGATAAATTCATAAATTTGAAAAGTCTACGAATACATATTTTTATTTAAGAATGTTGCTAGGTGTACAGGCGACAACACATCGTAGGAAATACAATGTTCTCTTTTCTATGTTACTCTGTATTCTGGTGGAGTCCATCAAACTTCCGCACATGACCGAACGGGTGAATGTTCCAAGATTTAGTATCAGTTTTATGGCGTAGTGCTGAAACGTTTCGAATGTCACATTTTGTAAGATTGTTCCATAGCTCGGCCCCATATACAGTAACACTGAAGGCAGACTAACTTTTCTACCTATGTTAACCAGTGTAGGGCACCCGGTTCCCATACGTGTTATGGAGTGTAGCGTGTTGCAACATTTCCTGCAAGCGTTGTCAACACTGATGTTTTTTTCAAATTTGAGAAGAGGCTTCAGAAGTGTGTTCTTGTCTATAATTTGAAGTGGGTTATCATTGATAATACATTTCTACATGTACCTCGGAAGATATGTTTATTGCATTTTGATGCATTAGATTGAAATATCCACTTTTTGGCGTACCTTTGTGCAACGTGAAGTAAATTTTGCAGGGCCTTGAGGCTAGTAGTCTCGTTCAACCAGACTCTTGTTGTCTTCGCAAGCTACGTCTTGAATTACAAGTGAACGAGACTATGGGGCTAGTAGCAATAAGAGCAGCGTCGTCTGCTAGTGACATGGATGACCACATTCGACAGACTGCTGTTTCTCTCCAAAGATTATCATCTCCAATTCAATGAGCATATCGTTTATGTGACATGTTGAAATGAGTCCGCCTTGTCTTACTGATATTTGAAGCCTGAACAACGGGATTGAGTATTACTACCTACCACAGCTCTGTAGTATAGCCTTATACGCGCTACGCAATATTCTAAATAGGTTTCCGGTGATTCCTATATTACACAGTTTCTTAAACATGCCGTTCTGTTGCACCGTGTCAACAGCTTTGTTTGTATCTCAGAGGGCCACATATACCTTGCTGTTTTGTTCCAGATTCTCCTACATAAATGTATGGCTAAAGATTAGAAGTATATGCTTCAGTTTATTGAGAGAAGTTTAGCAACTTTTTTTATACATTGTAAGTAATCTTCATAAAAAATAGAAATGCAAGTACGAATTAATCTCATACTTAGCTGTATATTTAATTCGCCTTAGAGTAATCAAGCTATGTGAGACACAATTTATTTCAGCTGATGTATATATTGAAGAATGATGGCATTTATTTGCCACTTTAAGAATTTTAACAAAAGAACATACCCTATTTTAACGCTGCGATTCCTTTCCACACAACAATGAAACCACGCACCGCATCTGCATTCCAACGCCCTTAAATCTTAGACAATTTTACTATGATATTCGATAAGGCAATTTGTTTTGAAAACAGAAATAATTTTGTAACACTAGCATAATTGATTTATAGAAAATCACTTGTTTATAAGTACACATATTGGTTTCCACATGATAATTTTTCTGTGTACCAACTCAGTGAAATACCACAACATGTACATGTGTGTACATATAAACTTCAGTATTTAGAAAGACAAAAACAAAACAACCATATATATTCTGCGATATTTCAAAGCATTTGATTTAATTGGGTATAAAGTTTTGCCGGGGAAGTGAAAATCTCTCGAAATTTATGATGAATACTATACTTGGTAAGATAATGATTTATTTCAGAGGCAACATATCGGTTTTAAAAATTTAATCTTATCTCTAACAAGAAAATGTAAGTTATCTGAGTTATGTGATAAAAAGTATCTTAAATTTGTTTTCATTTTATATGAGCTATTATGAAACTCGTCTCGAAGTTTTAATATTTGCTCGCCAAGGCTTGCAAAAACTCCTAAGACTCGTTTCATAAAATCTCTTATCTCTTATTTAAGATCCTATAAATATATTGCTGCATCCTCGATATCCAGGGTTGCGCTCACTTTCGCTCTTTATACCCCTGGAATGTGTACTCCACCTTGTTCCTTTGATGTTCATCAAAAAAATCTCGCGGTCACATAACGGTAAGAATTGACATGCTTTGAAGTCGGGCGTCACTCCTTTCTAATCTTCAAAGGACAGGTATCAGCCAAGCCATTGGTCATTTTTTTTACCTGAGACCAATCAAACAGCTATCTTCGTGCCTTCAATTTTGCTTTGAGGTATTCCAGGGGTTACGCTCACTTTCGCTCTCTGCATCCCTGGAGGATGATATTGCTGACAAACATTACGATTCACTTGTATTAAAAAGGTTACATGTATATACTTTTTTAATTCCCAGGATCTAAGCCTTGTCTAATGCCTGTACTTATAGCCCAACTGTAAGAAATACGATTTAAAAGGAATCATAACAGGATTTTTGATTGATTAATAAAGTTAAATAGATGTATATCTAAAGATCAAGATTAAATGCTTCAGTGTATGTAGAGAAGTTTGGCAATCATTTATATAATAAGTAATCTTCATATAAAATAGAAATACAAATACGAATTCAATCCCATACTTAGCTGTATATTTAATTCGCCCTAGAGTAATCAAGCTAAGAGAGCCACAATTTATTGCTAACACATGTATATAGGGGATCAAAAGGCTCAATCGGGTCAGGCCAAATTATTGACCTCGTTTAATAAATTCAATAAGACATGGACACTCATGTAAGATTGTATTTGTCACATAACATTAATAAACACAATTTCATCATCATCATCATCATTCTCATCATTCTTTATTCCTAAAAAATGAAAGTACAAAACATATGAATTAAAATGAAAATAATTACAAAATTCACATGAATAACTTGGCGGCGAGGGAAAATTACGACTGTTCGGTATTCCCTCGGTCTTATAGTTTATAGAATCGTTATGTTACACTGCATCAGCACAAAAATAGATGCACAGTCTCTCGTAAATTCTTTAGTCAACGTAATCTCCTCGAATTCAAAATCTGGAATTGTTTTGCTAACTGTTGTCCGACGTGGGCATTCTTCTGTTGTTTGAGAGAGCTATATATGGCTGAGCACTGTAGTGATCCACTACTTTTGTCATGATAGTATCTCTCAATATAGATGTACTATGACGATCTGTAATAAAATGCCTTATGGTATCCTTATACATAGTTTACAAATAGCAATCTGTTCGATTTTCACGCAAGTGATCATTACAAATGTATAGAACTGCTGCTTTGTCGATGTCTGACGTTTGTTACGGCACGATTTCTCACCCCGACACGATTTCTCACCCCGACACGATTCTCACCCGACACGATTTCTCACCCCGACACGATTTTTCACCCGGGTGAGAAATCGTGCTAAAATTGCTACGTTCGCAACACGATTTCTCACCCCGACAAGAAGTTTCCAACATTATATATATGGATTGTCCTGAATCGAATATAATCATCATCATTGTTCATTTTCGCGGCTAATAATAGATTTTACAAAGAGTTTCCAGTCGTTCTTGGACGGGAATTCTGCACATTGACTGTAGCTCTGTATTTAGTGTGATAGCACATATTTGGTTAAAACAGACCAAATATCAGGGATAAATTCATAAATTTGAAAAGTCTACGAATACATATTTTTATTTTAGAATGTTGCTAGGTGTACAGGCGACAACACATCGTAGGAAATACAGTGTTCTCTTTTCTATGTTACTCTGTATTCTGGTGGAGTCCATCAAACTTCCGCACATGACCGAACGGGTGAATGTTCCAAGATTTAGTATCAGTTTTATGGCGTAGTGCTGACACGTTTCGAATGTCACATTTTGTAAGATTGTTCCATAGCTCGGCCCCATATACAGTAACACTGAAGGCAGACTAACTTTTCTATCTATGTTAACCAGTGTAGGGCACCCGGTTCCCATACGTGTTATGGAGTGTAGCGTGTTGCAACATTTCCTGCAAGCGTTGTCAACACTGATGTTTTTTTCAAATTTGAGAAGAGGCTTCAGAAGTGTGTTCTTGTCTATAATTTGAAGTGGGTTATCATTGATAATACATTTCTACATGTACCTCGGAAGATATGTTTATTGCATTTTGATGCATTAGATTGAAATATCCACTTTTTGGCGTACCTTTGTGCAACGTGGAGTAAATTTTGCAGGGCCTTGAGGCTAGTAGTCTCGTTCAACCAGACTCTTGTTGTCTTCGCAAGCTACGTCTTGAATTACAAGTGAACGAGACTATGGGGCTAGTAGCAATAAGAGCAGCGTCGTCTGCTAGTGACATGGATGACCACATTCGACAGACTGCTGTTTCTCTCCAAAGATTATCATCTCCAATTCAATGAGCATATCGTTTATGTGACATGTTGAAATGAGTCCGCCTTGTCTTACTGATATTTGAAGCCTGAACAACGGGATTGAGTATTACTACCTACCACAGCTCTGTAGTATAGCCTTATACGCAATATTCTAAATAGGTTTCCGGTGATTCCTATATTACACAGTTTCTTAAACATGCCGTTCTGTTGCACCGTGTCAACAGCTTTGTTTGTATCTCAGAGGGCCACATATACCTTGCTGTTTTGTTCCAGATTCTCCTACATAAATGTATGGCTAAAGATTAGGAGCATATGCTTCAGTTTATTGAGAGAAGTTTAGCAACTTTTTTATATATTGTAAGTAATCTTCATAAAAAATAGAAATGCAAGTACGAATTAATCTCATACTTAGCTGTATATTTAATTCGCCTTAGAGTAATCAAGCTATGTGAGACACAATTTATTTCAGCTGATGTATATATTGAAGAATGATGGCATTTATTTGCCACTTTAAGAATTTTAACAAAAGAACATACCCTATTTTAACGCTGCGATTCCTTTCCACACAACAATGAAACCACGCACCGCATCTGCATTCCAACGCCCTTAAATCTTAGACAATTTTACTATGATATTCGATAAGGCAATTTGTTTTGAAAACAGAAATAATTTTGTAACACTAGCATAATTAATTTATAGAAAAACACTTGTTTATAAGTACACATATTGGTTTCCACATGATAATTTTTCTGTGTACCAACTCAGTGAAATACCACAACATGTACATGTGTGTACATATAAACTTCAGTATTTAGAAAGACAAAAACAAAACAACCATATATATTCTGCGATATTTCAAAGCATTTGATTTAATTGGGTATAAAGTTTTGCCGGGGAAGTGAAAATCTCTCGAAATTTATGATGAATACTATACTTGGTAAGATAATGATTTATTTCAGAGGCAACATATCGGTTTTAAAAATTTAATCTTATCTCTAACAAGATTAACGAAGCGGGAGTTCATCAAGGTTCAATTGTTTGTCTCATTTTGTTCCTTGTATTTACCAGTAATATTTTCAATACCCTTTATATAACCAGCTGCTGGTGTTTTTGCAGAGGATTCATCATATTGAGAGTATCGATTTTCAATTGAGACACCAACCCCCTTTAGGTATATGGTCTAAAACTGTGTAAGTAGCATTTAACATAAGAAAACACATTGTAATGTTTATTTTAATTTCTGTAGACGTATAGCCTAAATTCTGCTAGTGACCTATCATCTCATCGGCGGACAGTGCCGTGGGATTTACTTCCCCTTGTTCATCGCAGTTGTGATGGTTAAACGGAACTAGGAATTAGGAACTAGGAACCAACTTCAGGCTCCCGAAATTTCAATATAATTTTATGGCATGTATTAGCTTCTCTCTCTTATAGCCTTTCAAAGCAAGTTTCTTTTAAGTGAAATGCTTTTACATGCATTTAAATTATTTTTAGTTTCTCGTAACTCTTTTAGATATGAGTGGCTTGCGTCATATGTTTTATGTATATTTTATTGTATCATTGTATATATGTATGCGGAAGGTGAGACTCTAATTAACTATCTGTATCTGTATCTGTATCTAAACACACCTGTGTCTAATGCTGATAGCAGGTGGCCCAACACACACCGTTATACCTGTGTGTGATATGAAAGGGATGTCAGCAGGTTGGCTAGGGGGTACCTGATTTCAGTTCAGTTCAGTTTCTTTATTTCCGAGAGCCATCCGACTTATAGGTTAAATGTCAAACAATTATATCATGGTGATGTTAGTACGTAGATTATGTGTCTACAGATATTCTTTTTCACACCAATGTCTTCAGACATTGCCAGAGTGTGTTTATATGCAAACCACAATCAGTACACCTGCATCACACGAGTGGAAAAAAAGAAACATGTGATACATTGTACAATGATAAATTATTCTTATTTGTGAGAATTGAACACGCTTATCCGTCTAATGAGTGACACATCATTTGCCTCCTAGATATTACCTCCATATAATTATCATTTAAATTGTAAATGCCGTCGCTCATGTTTATGTAGCACTATCTTATACATATAAGTCTTACGTACAACAGTCAGTAGCGATGGAAAATATCAATGAAGAAGCTTTCCGGTAAAATACAACAAGAGTACCGCGGGGCGGAACAATATACGCCCGTCGAATGCCTTACAGTGTTATATACTTTCTTACATTGAAATAAGATCTGCATCATTCAAAGAGTGGTTAGCTGACATGCTATAAAAATGTAGGAGAAAGTCTCTGGATAAAAAAAAAATACTGAAATGAACAAAGGGCAATTACTTTTGAAGAAATCGTCGAATCAAAATTCTTTTCAAGGAAACACAACAACATATCATGATAATGCAGTTTACAAATATATATACATGTATACATGTGTTGTTTAGGGTAAATCCGCTGTGTTTACATTTCCTCGACATGTTTCTACTGTATACTGCTACCTACGTATATCCTATCGAAAGTCAATACTCAAACAGCTCCACAGTCAGGCCTGGCATGTTAATCTGTTGAAAAGTGGAGAGGGATGGCACCATTATGGAGAGTGGGTGTCTAAAATGTACAATCCCTCCACGTTATGAATACCTTGTGTCGTTTTACGACTCTAGACGACCTCCAGGTTCCCCCACGCGGTCCAATGGCGGAGGAGCGGTGTAGTGTGGAGTCACGTTCCACCGTGGAGTGCTGGTGGGGGACTGAACGTGGCGTTACGGTGACGGGAAAGAAAACCCACCGTGAAACGTGGGGATCGTATGCCTCCACGCGGTGTGTAGTGTACCTAAAAACAGAAAAAAAACATGACAACGCTTAAATGTATAACACGTCATATACCGCAACATTTGTGTACCTCTGCTTGGTTTAAGTTATTAGGCGATTAAAGGAAAGCAATGAAGTGTTTATTGTTTTATCAAATATGAACAAACAATTAATAATTATGATTAGAAAACGTCTAACATGCGGGGAGTAGCCAACATAATGACATAACATAGTGACTAGAAAACGTGTAACATGCGGGAAGTAGCCAACATAATGACATAACATAGGGACTAGAAAACGTCTAACATGCGGGGAGTAGCCAGCATAACGACATAACATAGTGACTATAAAACGTCTAACATGCGGGGAGTAGCCAGCATAACGACATAACATAGTGACTATAAAACGTCTAACATGCGGGGAGTAGCCAGCATAACGACATAACATAGTGACTATAAAACGTCTAACATGCGGCTAGTAGCCACCATAACCACATAACATAGTGACTAGAAAACGTCAAACATGCGGGGAGTAGCCAACATAATGACCCAACATAGTGACTAGAAAACGTCTAACATGCGGGGAGTAGCCAACAAAACGACATAAAATAGTGACTAGAAAAAGTCTAACATGCGGGGAATAGCCAACATAATGAGATAACATAGTGACTGACTAGAAAACGTCAAACATGCGGGGGGTAGCCAATATAACGACATAACATAGTCACTAGCATAACATAGTGACTGGAAAACGTCTAACATGCGGAGAGTAGCCACCATAATGACATAACATAGTGAATGGAAAACATCTAACATGCGGGGATTAGCCAACATAATGAGATAACATAGTGACTGGAAAACGTCTAACATGCAGGGAGCAGCCAACATAACGACAGAACATAGTGACTAGAAAACTTCTAACATGTGGGGAGGAGCCAACATAATGACCCAACATAGTGACTAGAAGACGTGTTACATGCGGGAAGTAGCGAACATAATGACATAACCTAGTGACTAGAAAACGGCAAACATGCGGGGAGGAGCCAACATAATGACCCAACATGGTGACTAGAAGACGTGTAACATGCGGGAAGAAGCCAACATAACGAAGTAGCCAACATAACCACATAACATAGTGGCTAGAAAACGTGTAAAATGCCGGGAGTAGACAACATCACGACATAACATAGTCACAAAAAAACGTCTAACATGCGGAGAGTAGCCTCCATAACCACATAACGTAGTGACTCGAAAACGTGTTACATTTGGGGAGTAGCCAACATCACGACATAACATAGTCAGTAGAAAACGTCTAACATGGGGGGAGTAGCCAACAAAACGACATAACATAGATGCGGGGAGTAGCCTAACATGCGGGGAGGCGACAACATAACGACATAAAATAGTGACTAGAAACGTCTAACATGCAGGGAGGTGCCAACATAACGACATGACATAGTGACTAGAAAGCGTGTAACATGCGGGTAGTAGCTAACATAACGACATAATATAGTGACTAGAAAACTTCTAACATGCGGGGATTAGCCAACATAACGAAATAACATAGTGACTATAAAACGTGTTACATGTGGCGAGTAGCCAACATAAGGACATAACATAGTGAGTAGAAAACGTGTAACGTGCGGGGAGTAGCCACCATAATGACATAACACAGTGACTAGAAAACGGGTAACATGAAGGGAGCAGCCAACATAACGACGTAACATAGTGACTAGCAAACGTGTAACATGCCGGGAGTAGACAACATAATGACATATCATAGTGACTAGAAACGTCTAACATGCGGGGTGTCGCCAACATAACGACATAGCATAGTCACTAGAAAACGTCTTACATGCGGGGAGTAGACAACATCACGACATAACATAGTAACTAGAAAACGAGTAACATGCGGGGAGGCGACAACATAACGACATATCATAGTGACTAGAAACGTCTAACATGCGGAGAGTAGCCACCATAACCACATAACGTAGTGACTAGAAAACTTCTAACATGTGGGGATTAGCCAACATAACGATATAACATAGTGACTACAAAACGTGTTACATGTGGGGAATAGCCAACATAATGACTTAACATAGTGACTAGCAAACGTGTAACATGCGGGAAGTAGCCAACATAACCACATAACATAGTGACCAGAAAACGTGTTACATGTGGGGAATAGCCAACATAATGAGATAACATAGTGACTACAAAACGTGTTACATGTGGGGAGTAGCCGACATAACGTCATAACATAGTGACTCGAAAACGTGTAACATTCGGGGAGTAGCCAACAAAACGACATAACATAGTGCCTAGAAAACGTCTACCATGCGAAGAGTAGCCAACATAAGGACATAACATAGTGAGTAGAAAACGTGTAACGTGCGGGGAGTAGCCAGCATAACGACATAACAGAGTGACTAGAAAACGGGTAACATGAAGGGAGCAGCCAACATAACGACGTAACATAGTGACGAGAAAACGTCTAACACGCGGGGAGTAGCAAACATAACGACATAATATAGTGACTAGAAAACGAGTAACATGCGGGGAGCAGCCAACATAACGACGTAACATAGTGACTAGGAAACGTGTAACATGCAGGGAGTAGCCAACATGACGACATAACATAGTCAGTAGAAAACGTCTAACATGCAGGGAATTGCCAACATAACGACAGACCTTGGTGACTAGAAAACGTGCAACATGCGGGGAGTAGCCATCATAATGACATAACATAGTGAGTAGAAAACGTGTAACGTGCGGGGAGTAGCTAACATAACGTCATAACATAGTGACTCGAAAACGTGTAACATGCAGGAAGAAGCCAACATAATGACCCATCATAGTGACTAGAAAAACTCTAAAATGTGGGGAGTAGCAAACATAACGACATAAAATAGTGACTAGAAACGTCTAACATGCAGGGAGTGGCCAACATAACGACAGAACATAGTGAGTAGAAAACGTGTAACGTGCGGGGAGTAGCTAACATAACGACATAATATAGTGACTAGAAAAAGTCTAACATGCGGGGTGTAGCCAACATAATGAGATAACATAGTGACTGACTAGAAAACGTGTATCATGCGAGGGGTAGCCAACATAATGTCATAACATAGTGACTGGAAAACGTGTAACATGCAGGGAGTTGCCACCATAACGACATAACATATGGACTAGAAAACGTGGAACATGCGGGTAGTAGCTAACATAACGACATAATAACGACATAACATAGTAACTAGAAAACGTCTACCCCCCGGGGAGTAGCCAACCTAATGACATACCATAGTGACTAGAAAGCGTGTAACATGCGGGAAGAAGCCAACATAATGACCCATCATAGTGACTAGAAACGTCTAACATGCGGAGAGTAGCCTCCATAACCACATAACATAGTGGCTAGAAAACGTCTAAAATGCGGGGAGTAGCCTACATAACGACATAACATGGTGACTAGAAAACGTATAACTTGTGGGGAGTAGCCAACACAACGACATAACATAGTCACCAGAAAACGTGTAACATGAGGGGAGTAGCCAACATCACGACATAACATAGTCAGTAGAAAACGTCTAACATGAGGGGAGTAGCCAACATCACGACATAACATAGTTACTAGAAAACGTCTACCATGCGGGGAGTAGCAACATAACGACATAGCATAGTGACTAGAAACGTCTAACATGCGGAGAGTAGCCACCATAACCACATAACGTAGTGACTCGAAAACGTGTAACATGCCGGGAGTAGACAACATCACGACATAACATAGTCCCTAGACAACCTGTAACATGCGGGGAGAAGCCAACAAAATGACATAACATAGAGACTAGAAAACGTCTCACATGCGGGGAGTAGACAACATCACGACATAACATAGTTACTAGAAAACGTCTAGCATGCGGGGAGTAGCAACATAACGACATAGCATAGTCACTAGAAAACGTGTATCATGCGGGGAGTAGCCTAACATGCGGGGAGCAGCCAACATAACGACGTAACATAGTGACTAGAAAACGTCTAACATGCAGGGAGTTGCCAACATAACGACATAACATAGTCACTAGAAAACGTGTAACATGCGGGGAGTAGCCAACATAATGACATAACATAGTGACTAGAAAACGTCTAACATGCGGGGAGTAGCCAACATAACGACATAACATAGTGACTAGAAAAACGTGTACTAGGCGGGGAGAAGCCAACATAACGACATAACATAGTGACTAGAAAACGTCTAACATGCAGGGAGTAGCCAACATAATGACATAACATAGTGACTAGAAAACGTCTAACATGCAGGGAGTAGCCAACATAACGACATAACATAGTCACTAGAAAACGTCTAACATGCAGGGAGGAGCCAACATAACGACATAACATAGTGACTAGAAAACCGTGTGCTAGCCGGGGAGAAGCCAACATAACGACATAACATAGTGACTAGATAACGTGTAACATGCGAGGAGTAGCCAACATAACGACATAACATAGTGACTATAAAACGTGTAACATGCGGGGAGTAGCCAACATAATGTCATAACATAGTGACTAGAAAACGTCTAACATGCGGGGAGTAGCCAACATAAATTATGACATAACATAGTGACTAGAAAAACGAACAAATGAAGCACGTTTGTTATTTGTTTGGTTGCGGAAAGCTTAACAAAGAATTCCTGATATGGAACTTTTTAGATACCGTACAGCATATTTATAGCTTTGTCTTCCTGACCTAAAGCACTGATAACATATCAGATATACTATTTGGTCTAAAGTGTTGATACAGACTAAATAACACAGGTGCCTCTTAAGTGGAATTTTACCATTGAGCAGAAGAATATATCATTCTTATATTTTGTTTGAAACACTTCTTAAAGCTAGTCATACATGATAGTGCCAAGCTTTATGTCACTTTTTAGTCGTCTCACACTGTTTGTCATTGATCTCTAGATCTACCACTGTGGATAAGCGCTCAAAAAACAGGCGCCAGTGCACAATACAGCACATGCAAAACTAAAGTGTCATTCATTCAAGGAAGACAATAAAAAAGCAATTTATAAATAGAAACCTCAAAACGTACATTTTTTATGAGTACATTAAAATACACTTGAAGGAATAAATACTTACCAAACGGACAAATATGAAGAACAAAACTTCCTGAAAAAAATACGAAAGGTCTTACATGTACTCCATGTCTGATGACCTTCAACTTGGTTTCATGTCATTTGTATTTCGACGTAAGTTGAGTCTGTGTCATCAAATCGTCACGGTTCATAGGATGTGTGATGCAATGGTGTCCCGCCGTTCTGTTTACCCTGTCGTTCCCATTCAGTGACATTATTCTGATTACTTACCTTGTACTGTTTTTACCATGATTAATTCAAAGAAGTGAACCGTGAATCCAATGTCAGGAGCTTTCTACAATAAGATATTTTAGGGGACCTACGTTCACAGTGTCCGATACGACAGTCACATAATTTACCATAATTGTGTTAAAAAATCGTCGCTGTTACTTAGATATAATAAAAACAGTATTCCATTTTGTTGTAACTGATTCATCCTCGATATCAAGGGGTTACGCTCACTTACGCTCGTTGCACCCTTGGAATATATCACACCAAACTTGAATGAGACAACACGACTAGTTCGACTCGTTGATGTACACCAATAGAATATCGCGGTTGCGTTAACGTAAACAAATGATAACTGAATTTGAAGTTCGGTAATCTTCAAAGGACATGTAAAATTCAAGCGATTGGTCAGATTTTTGTACCTGAGACCAATCAAAAAGCTAGCTGCGTGCCTCCAATTTTGCTATAACATATTCCAGGAGTGCAGAAAGTGAAAGTTTGCGTAACCCCTGGAGTATCGAGGATGAAGTGAGCGTAACCCCTGGAGTATCGAGGATGATATTGATTTAACGTCGATAACGACATTAATGTGAAGAAATATCAAAGGAGTACATTCTTTACAATCATCAATACTTAGTTGTCCTCTGACCTTTGAAGGTAGGTATTGCAAATAAACCATAAATGGAAATTAAAATGTGATTTTCCCCAAGCTACATTGATAATTAACACAAAAGATTTTGAGAGCCCCAAACGATTGCGATCTTTGGCTCATGTGAGCTCCAACTGGTGACGAGTCTCTATGATGTATTGAGACTCGTTTCCGGAGTGCTTTTTCTGTCACACCCACAGACGCTGCTAGGCATTCTGCACAGGAGATCTTGTATATTGCTCCTGACTTATCTAGTGTTTTGGGCACAGCGACATCCAGCTTCCTATTACTTGCCTCAGACGCCCCTCCTAGGTAGGAAATGGAAACATGTCCTTTCACTTCACGTTCACTCTTCACTGATGGGTGCCGGGTCATCTTTCTTTTCCTGTGTTGGTCCTCTGATGATCAGATGGTACTGGCCCGTTGGGTGGGAGTGTTAATAACACCCAGTTTGTATTTAAGGGGTTGAGGCCGTCAAACTGCAGGTACTGATGTGTACTGGTGGGTTTCCGGTAAACACTAAAAGATAGAGTGCCATCGTCAAGTATTGTGATCAAAGTGTTCAGACCGGGATCTTATTGACCTGCATGGTTCTGTAGGATCTTGAGTGCATGGTGGATGTTGTTTACATGCTGCGAGAAGGCGTCTAACACACGTGAATTTATGATGACTAGGGTATCGTTCACCTAACGGCCCCAGTTTCTGGTAGGTAGAGCGGGCTCTGGACTCAAAATGTTCCATGGACAAGACTTTCCGCTTGCTAGTAGAATTTTCTCTCGTACATAAAGTAAGTAGTGGTAAGGCAGATGCCGAGGTGGTCTGTGATCTGAGTGGGAGAGAGGGAGTAGTCCTGTCGGATAGGAGGGTGGTGTCCTCCTCCAGTCTCTCTTTAATAATCTCGATGCTCTCGACCACTGGTACATGTCAAGAGTGCCGTCACATCATAGGACACTACACATACCTCGGGGGAGAGCATAAATACCTTCCAGCTTCTTTACTATGTCGGCGCTGTTCTTAATAGCGAGCGCAGCGAACGCTTTTTTTTTGTGTCGTACGTGTGGTATATATATAATTCAAGCAAAAAGCTATATATAGTAACACAAAACGAAACTACAATACTATGCGATCTTTTTCCTTTGCATCGTGCAGAACGGACTTTAAAATTTACGACGATCTGATTGATTATTTATAGATCAGAAGCTAAACAATCGCCGTTTTAAACATCTCTGTGGAAATAAAAATACGTTTTAAATCGTATCTTATTTACGTGAACTTTGCAAACGTATTCGTTATGGTTTGAAATGTTTCTTCATTAAAACGGGTTTTAAAATGACAGTTTTCGACGTTTTGGACGAATCAGGTTAAGCAATAAAAATATTTGCGGTTTGAAAGTTGCGGGCTTCAAAATTTGCCACATTCTGATTGGTTGAAATGACCGGAACATATCAACTTCGCCTGGAATAGGAACACAAGAGGGTAAAGGCCTATCCAATATCAAATGATCGACTATGGAGCGAATTTTACCAGTTTTGACCTCTCACAGACAGGGATTATGTTTGACTCAAAGGTCTACTGATTTCAATATGTGTATGTCACTCTATCAACAAGAAAGCAATCGTCAGCTTCACGAAAGTTAAGCCTGTGCAAGTCTAGTCGGTTTCAACGACAATGCTGATGTGTCGCCTGGGGTATGTAAGCGCATAAATGTGTACTTTTATGTGGGTTAAAGGTAAGTCAAATACGTTATGCTTCGCCTACTTTGTCAGTTCGTGTCGGTGCCACAATTTGCCAACTTTTTGAAATTTCTAACGTAACGTAAATAATCATAAAAAAATGTCACGTGTATATGCCCCCCTAGGTAACAAAATAACACTTGAGTGTCAATCGTCTTTTGAGTTCTTTCTGATGAAATGATTAGGTCTTATACTCAATCATAATAAGTTTATTGAGCAAGTTTATTGGCTGAAAATGGTTAATTTTAGCAAGACAAGCCTAAATATCAACTGTGTCACGTTGTATGTACAGTAATAGCTTCTAGCCAGGCTGTAACTTCATTAATAAAACATCCATGTTAGAAGATTTCCTACACTGTAAATATTTTTGAGAAATCTTGTCTTAGAAATTTAGGAAATATATACATACATTATAATTTTGAAATATTTCAACATGAAAAAATAATAATATTCAAGAACAGAGCAAATGAAAATATAACAAAACATAACAAACTAGTCAACATTATTACAAGGGTTTTTGCCAGCTATTTTGGGAAAGGGTCCCTGAGCAGGAATTTGGAAATTTTTCATCGGCATTTCGCAAAAATTGGGAAATTTCATCAGTGTCCACACGTTAAGGGAAAATTTAGTTTTGACAAAATAAAACCTAAAATGTGATCTGTAAAAAAAACTCATCTCGCTGTTTCTGACAGTAAAATGTATAGCAATAAATAGACACATCAATTTTCAGTGTTTTTGTTGATTCAATTTCAAATTCTTGTTATTTTTGTACTGTTTTATATTTTGAATGCTCCTTCATGGACGGTAATACTTTGAACAGTGTTCATATGATATAATTAATGACTGGAAACTTGTATGAACATGCTTTTAAATCCAATTGGGAAAATAAAGACTGAAATTGGGAAAATACAGGGCAATATTCTAAATATTGTAATGGATCCCTGTAACAGACCCTATAAACACCTGGCAAAAACTCTGACACAGGTGCATGGTAACATAACGTATTTCTTGCACCTGTGCCAATGTGGTGTCATTTGATGACTAAATAATGGTATATGAGATAAAATTTATATATATTGTATGACGGTTCTTACTAGGGGAATTAAGGGGTTTTCCCCTGTCAACTACAAGTAAATGTAGAGATTCAACTGGGGAGAATCTTGATGACTTGTCAAGAATAACCGTATATACAGATTTGAATTGCATTTTTTGTACCAGTATATGTGTGCAATCTTATGATGCAAGTATTGATTTTTGACAATTATACTGCAGAATCATAATTAATATTAATGGAAAACTAAGGATCTTCTTATTTTACTGGTATATATCTTAGAATAAAAAACTCGTAATCATTTTTGCAAATTGTAAACATATATAGTTCTGAGCCTAGCATAAACTTGGTTAATACCTGTGTAAAGGGAGAGGAAAAATCCCCGGACAGACCGTGGTTCGAAACCGGGACCTTCCGAACTCTAGTTGGACACTCTACCAATTGAGCTATCTGTTCGCCGACAATCTACCTAGTCCAGTTCCGCTACATTGGTATATCAATTTCCAATTTGATAAGAAAAGCAGAGGAGAATGTAAATATAAGTGCAATGGCAAAAACAATGGAAAAAATAAAGACAAAAATGGGAATAAAACTTGAAAGAAAAGGTTAGTTGTGCTAAAGATGTTTCTATAGTGTAGTGGTCATCACACTCGCCACTCTGTGGTGGGAGACCCAGGTTCAAATCCTGATGGAAATAATAGCACAACTCGAAACTATGTAAACAACTAATTATATAGAACTCCTCCATACATTTCTCATTACTTGGTACGTTTTATATTTCATATGTATCCTTCTTAATTTGTTCTTTACTGCATTCATACAACAACAGGACATTCGAACATCTTGGTAGGCAGTGAGTATTACATTTATGATTTGTTAACTTCAATTAGAAAATGTTTTTTTTTTAGTTATCAAAGTCTTGGTGTTGTCTTTTGTCCATCATGGTCACCACATCAATTAAATTTGAAGGAAAGTTCTACGGTCAAATGCAAGCCAAATTAAAGAATTACATATGGATCATTCATTCCTCCTTGAGAAGGGGTTAATGTTTAGGCTTAAACAAACAAAAATGTGTTTCAGGCATCATTTCAGAGAAAAATTGAGTACATAGAGTTTAAAGCAGATTTTTTTTTTTTTTTATTTTTATTTTCATGGATCAATATATACTTACAGGGTAATAACAAATATAAGGAAAATGAATTTCTATGCATTTCAATGGTTATTATTGTGTCAAGAATTTGATTAGGATCCCATGATGACCATAACAGGAAGAAAGTGCATGTGATATTTGCCGGACTAATAAATGATCTTCATGGATACAAAGTAGGTGATAAAATGTTCTGAGGTCTACAGGAAAATTTAAGACAGGTCATGATCAGGTTATCCGAAGCGTTTGTAATCTTGTTTTTGGCCTTACTGTAGTTTATATGGGGAAATAACTCTTTTGAGTATATGTTGTTTACTTTCAGTAGGAAACATTTCAAACTCGGTTGCAATGATTATCATGTGACTGCATTTTGATGGTATGAAAATTAAGAACCTGGCCAACCCCTAGGGCCTGAGGGGAGGGGCCAAAGAGGGCAAATTGGCTGAAATTTCAACAATCTTCATGGATAGAAAGGTCCTACATTTTGTAAGTCGCTTTATCTTAAATTTTTATTTCATTAACACCATGCATGTCAATCATTCCTCCACTGGAAAGGGTAGATTTTAGAATATCTTATTTAATTTATTTTCACTTATTTTCTGAAAATTGTCAGCAATATATATATGTTGGACAATAATGTACAAGCAATATATATATGATACATGTTGATCACTTCCAACATGAATTTCTCTCAAGGAATTCAAAAAGCCTTTTTGAAATTATATGAACTGTTGGTTGTTGTTTTTTTTGTTTTTTTTACATCACTACAACAAATAACATAATTGCATTACAACTCAGGTTCATGTATCTCTTGTATAACTTGGTGAGAACACATGTGTATATTTATCATTTCTATGTTAACGTTGTTGTAGTTGTAATGGTCCTGTTTATATCTATTGCAGTATCAGGCTCTTTGCAGGTCATAAAAAGATTAATACACGTACTAATGATAATTGTGATTGCTCCCAGGGTCCTTTCACCCCTGCATGGTGACCTTATATCATTGAAGTGGTTGAAATCAGTGTCCTATAATGAAAAACACAAGTCTGGCAATCAGGAAGCACTGTAGTCTAGTGGTAGGACGCTGGGCTCGTAAACCGAAGGGTTACTGGTTCGAGTCACGGCACCACACTGTGTTGTATCTTTGAGCAAGATACTTTACTCCGCTTGTTCCAGTTTACTCATCTGTAAATGAGTACGTGGTTGGGCAGTGCTAGTATTGTAGAATGCTAGATGTAGAGATGGCAGCACCGGCTGTATGCTCCCCAGGGAGTTGAGAAAGATATTGGCTGGTTGCAGAGGCCCTATAACCACGGATTCAGGGTTCGACACTAACACTAGTCTGCTAGTCCTGGACTAATAGATTTCAGCAAGGACTAGTGAATCACCTAATTACCTAACTGGTCCTTTGGCCTAGTGAAAAATATAATTATAATATGCGAATACTTCTTTTTTTAAATTTAGAAAACTGCATAAAATAACATATATTGCATGTTTTCTCAAAACTTTCCTCAAACTTTACCATATTTGTATGGCAGTAGTTATTTTAAGTCCTGTGGACTGTCCCCTACTTTTGGTGTTTCGAGCTGTAGATCGTGAGGTTTCCTTGTCAGGAAATCTGGGACAAGTTACATTGACGAAGGAGTAGTAAATAATCTATTTAACTAGTCCTGTGGACTTCCAAGCTGAACCGCTTTGAGACGACCTAGGAACTAGGTTGTGATGAAGTGGTATATACATTTGTAAGAACCTCGAATTATTATTATTATTATAGACAACTACCAACGTTTTCCCCAGGTCTGTTACCACCCAGGAAAACACTCATACTAGCCCCTTCCAGGGGTCAAACAAGGCTAAGATATACAACATAGTAATAAGTGAAATATAGGTTACAGGTTGGTTTTGAAAAAAAAAATACAAACACAACTTATCCTTTAAAATAAAAATCTACATTTTTTTACTAGTTCGGGGCATTGGGCTTGGCAATTAAGGTAAATATGTAGATTTTTCATGAACTGAAAAAAATGGACATTTTTTATATTATTTCATTTGTCAAGCCCCGCCCCTCCCCCAACGGTTTCAGGGTACTAGGGGACTAGGTTTGCATTCTGTCTGTCTATCCATCAGAGAACTTTGTCAGGGACATATCTTCTATACTATTTCACCTGGAGTAACCAGATTTGATGTCCAAGGACATTTTGGAATGGCGGAGTGAAGTAGGTCACTATGACCTCACTGTGACTTGTATGCTTCCTGACATAAATGTACTGTTTGTGTATAGAAATTCTTACCGGTCCCTATTTGGGTCTATGGATTGCCTTGCGATACGTTGTCTTGTTGATAAATATGTCTATGCACAGTAGATCCTATTTTTCTCATTTTGTCTTGAGAAAAGTTTGCCCTAAAGGGATCAGGCAATATATTGACAAGGATGTTAAAATAATAGTAAATAAGTAACCACAAAAAGGCATACATGGAATATCGGACAGCTTTCTTTCTTAATTAAAATACAATTTCTTTAAACTACCATTCATTTCATTTTCATGGAAGAATATTCAGTGCACGTATGTCCTAAGGAGGGATTCTGTTCGTTTTGTTACCCTCAAGCCAGAGACTTATATACTACTTTATATGTATCTGCCTAAAGGTCTCGCTCCACTTAGCGACTGGCATATAACAACACAACGCAAATATCTATTTTGCCGCTAGCTCGCCGAAATACCGGTTAACTCCAAATACCTAACTAACATCGCGTATGGACAAGCTGACGTCTGCCCCTTGCTCACGATAACCTTGCTTCCTTGATGTAACTCATCGGTTTTACTTTTCCTTATATACAAAATGAAACATTCATCAAAAATCTTTAAATCAGAACGCCGCAAGCTGCTAAGCTCGCCGAACCGCAGAAAACCTGAAAAGCACACCACAATAATAGCTAAACCCCTAATAACAAGAAAATCTACAGACTTTTATAAATGTCACACAAGTCCACCAAATTGTCGATAGTCACTGGCTCCTTTTTACATACAGGCCTCTTCGCCAAACGCTTGGACGCTTCCAATAGATTCGTCACGAACGAATTCGTGGTCGGATCACTATGTCCATGTAAAATGTGCGCCCATTTAATGGCGTAAACTCCCGCCGACACGGTAGAATATGAACATCCAATGCACAGCAAATGATTAAGATAAAGCGCTACGTGCACGGGACACGCAGGTAAAGCTGGGAAACTATGGGAGACAATGAACTCTCCCCATCTCCAAAAATTCCCATGATATTTCCTGTTGGTGGCACCCGCTCTGCTGCATAACAGCCTATATGTCATACCCTCCAAACAACCACGGAGGGACGATCCCTCCTGTACTCCTGAAGCCAGAATAGCATCACGCAGAGCAGAGTCCAATCCTAAGCCTGTTGAAAACATAAAGCAACGAAAAAAGATGAATATGCGCTGAAATCCACACGTAATGCAAGCATATCGAAGTTCAACAATGACTTCGCAAGACACCCGTTATTCCCTTTACCGCTGAATGTGACATTCCTGCGTCCTAAAACGCGATAAGCTTTCACAAATCTGTGGAATTTGTAATGCACATAACATCGGCTAAAAAGGCGCCGATTTCCAACTTGGAACGATCAGAGTTCCAAGCGAGTTGTCCACCTTCATTTTATGGATAACCTCGCAAACTAACCTACGAGGAGGAACCAACCAACTATTAACCCCCTGTCACTGCACTGTGAATGCGTCGATAGCCTCGGTGCCTGTACACCACCATCTATAATTGAATCGCGTGCATTTTGTGTTGTAGTCGGTAGCGAATCTATCAACTACATGGGGCCCCCATGCGATTTCGCATAAGTCTACAACCCATAGTTGAACGCACCAATCATCGCAATCAGTGCACCTGCTCAGATGATCAGTGGTACCGTTATCTAGCCTAAGTACCCACTGTGTACTCACACTTGCAATGCAACTCATGTGCAATGCTCTGAATATCGACATTACTGCTGCCCACATTCACTATATAACATGCGTTTTTATTGTCCATAAACAACCGTGTTTTTTTTTACCTCGTCCACCACACTGTACAAAACCCGCTTAGCAGCCTCTAGCTCTCTCAAAGTGGAGCTGAGCGACTCTTCTTAGCTACTCCATGCACCCACGACGTAAGGGAAAACTACACACACCGTACCGTTACCTGACCTTTCGTTCAATGAACCCCACGCGCGTGTATATACACGCCCGTCTTCCGAAGTCTCAATAGCTGACCTACTTTGCGCGAGCTCAACTGCAAGCACAGAGCGCGTGTACCCCGATTCTGGTACACTACTCGCCTCGATAGTCCCGTTAGGTCGGACACTTACGACAGTGTTTGACCGATCTTTTGTAAAGATAGCATCTTGTGTTTGTGTACACGAGTCGCCCATCAGAGGCTCTACGAAAACCGTATCTCCAACATACTCACCCGCTGCCAAAGCTAACCAGTCACAAGGAGATACAAATCCTCCGTAACCCAGACGCGTCCATGAAAACTTCAATTGTGCATACCTGAGTTTCTTTCAGCTTAGAACCCCTCTCATTCAACTTGTGAATGTTTGCTAACCAATGCTTTATTTCTGCTAAAGTATCCGTGGTAAGCACCACACGAGCTCTCCAACTCGCCCTTGACATCACACATTTGTACAACTCACGTGTACCTTGTCTGGCCAGACTGCCCACTACACTCTGCATTGAGATAATCTTTCCAACATGCTGGCAACATACCTGGCGGTGAAACAAAGCTGGCCACGTTGACCGACAATTGTTATTGTGTACGACAATAGACCATATAGCCTTTGCACACGCTCGTCAGTCACTCTGACCACGCCCTCGGCCATGAACCACGTGTATCCTAACATCGTGACTCGCTGTGAAGCCTCCCATTGACACTTGTCATCGGCAATTAAAAACCCGTGCTGATCCAATACGCCCTGCACGTACATACTAGCCTCGTTGGTTCCGCGTTCGGTTTCGTGGCCACCAATCCCATCGTCTAAATACATAACTAACTTTAGACCCGCCGAACGCACGTGCTTGACCACCTCGCGAAGCACCTTGGTAAACACATACCCAGCCGTTGTATGCCGAAAGGTAACACATTAAATACGTGATACCTTGATGTGCGGCGAGTTACCCAACTAAACCCCAAAAATGTCCGATGCGTGGGAAATATCTCCACGTGGTGATAGGCAGACTTCGAGTCAAATGCAAACAAAAAATCACCCTCGGTGAATAAACTACGCGCTGTCTTGGCATCCTCGTATTTAAATTTGAATTTATGCAAATAAGGGTTTATGTGTCGACAGTCCAAAACCAGGCGTGGCTGACCTGCCCTGTTATAAGCAACGGTGAGTGGGTTTACTATGTGTACAGAGGCTGTTTTTACCTCAGAAACACAACCCATATCAAGAAGCTTTCTTATTTCTGATTCAACAAAACTAGGATTAGCACGTGCTGATTTGTTGTTTGCCAACATTACCTCGACTGGGACCTCGCGAAAAGGAATTTTATACCCGTCATCCACTACAGATAGAACGGCATCGCACGTGCCCAGGGGCCTGTTTGTTTATGCGGAACAACCCGTTTGACCGTTTATAAATGTAACAATTTCGGGTATAAATCCTGGCGGACCTGCAAATGTGTATGCAGGCCTTGCAAGGCTTTCTCAACGCTCGCCTGAAAGCAGCATCAGATTACTTGGTCCGACCTTATTTAATAAACGAACAACAGTGCTCCGATCGGTTTGACCGTTTAAACGAAAACGGCCCTGTTCACGCCAATATTCCAACCGATTTTTCAACCGCCTAACTGGCGACCTGAATACGCGAACCGCATTGTTAGCTTGCTCAACGACGTAAATAGTCTCGTTATGTCCGATATTGCAGTATTCAGACTTGCCTGTGCTAAACTTACCCGTGTTACGACCTAACTGTGGCGTATCCACGCCTGATAAGGTACCATTGAACCGATCATGCGTATCGACCCCGCCCTCTCGCTGACTTGACTTTCGTCGTCTTGATTTTCTTGTTAGCTTTGGACGTAGCGCGCTCCATTCGCTTCTCAGCCGCAGAATCCGAGGCTAAAGGGTTCGCTACGTATTCGTCAACCGCTTTCCATTTGGCCTCCGAGGTATCAGCCAACTTAACTTTTTTTGTCTGTAACCCACTAGAGCAATACCTTCTGATACTTTAGTGGCGACGGCCCCCGGACCTAACTTCGCAGCTTGGCCGACCTCGTTGAACTTCGCCTGTATCTTGGCGTTGAACTTGTATTGGTCCTCACAACTCTTCTTAGTGAACTTGTGAGGGTCCGCGACGTTGGTGATATTTTGCTGTAGCTTTACCATCTGCGCCTCGGAAGAAGTCGATATCCTAAACTCGAAGGCGTCAAGCTTACTAGAAATAAGCATGTCCAAATGCGACAGAACTTAGTTCTGCGAACTAACCACAGCTTTCCTTCATTTTAATAGAAATGAAGCCCTGAATGTTAACAGAGCCTAAATGTTCTCCTTCCATAGCTTGGAGATCGCCCGTAGGTAAAAAAAAACCCAGTTTAGAATGAACCGTCCGTCCCAAGTAGGCGACTAGAAATATAATTTTATTCGTTTGAATGGAATAAATTAGGATGAAATTGTTTTCTCCGATACCGGAGTGACGTCATGGGGTGAGCTGTGTTTCTGGTGTATATACCTGTGGAGCTCGTGCGGCCGTGTCTGTGTCGACGCAGGTGAAACGGTTAAAAACTGAACATTCGTACAAGTGGAAATACGAAGGGAACAAGGTACAATTTGGTTTTAATACCGAGTTGGTGGAGGAATTTGAACAATTGCAGTGGGCATTGGAAAAGGTTAAACCTGACTACGCCCGAGAAATAACATCGGCGCTCAAGCAGAAGGTGGTAAGGAGGAACAAACTCATAAAAATAGCAGATTCGAGTGAAGGGGGCCGGGAGACGGTGCGTCAATATGAAGCAAATCCAATTGCCAGCGACAGCGAGGACGAGGGTAGGATTAACAGGGCGGAGAACAGGGCCATCAAAAGGAGAAAGGTCAAACAGTCGGCCAGCAAAAAACAGCATAGCGGGCGAGGTGCTGGTTACAATATGGGTTTTGGTGGCAGCCATGGGAACATTCAGCATCCATTTAGAGCCCCCGGGGCAGGAGTGGTTTTCCGGAGTATCAGTATTACAGGCAATCGGAACACACTACCCTCGCAGGGGTCAGCAGGGGGGTGTTTCTCCTGCGGATCCCCTAACTACTGGAGGAACGAGTGTCCGTCCAACCAAAGGTCTTATTTGACGGCAGCAGCCAGAAAGGCCAAGCCAGAGTGATGTCAAGTTTGTGAAATATGAGTATGACGTTATAGAGAACAGTAACATTCAAAGAGGTGAAATCGCCGAGTTTACCGACGATAACTATGAATACGAGCAAGGTCTGGCTAAAATACTTGTCAGAGGCAGATTACGTAAAAACGTAGATTTTTGGGTTAATATTGGATATAATGATTATATCTTAGATATATTAAAATACGGATATAAAAAATACCCTTTTTTATGACACCCTCCCCAGTTTTATTAAATAACAATTAATCTGCTGTTAAAAACGGCTTCTTTGTTGAGAAGGCTATCAACGACTTATAGGCTAGGTAATTAATTGTTAAGTGCGAGAATCCCCCAACTGTTGTTAACCCCCTTACTGTGTCTGTACAAAATTCAGGAAAGAAACGCCTGATTTTGGATCTCCGTCATGTTAATTGTCATTTGTGGAAATCCTCTGTAAAGTTCGAGGATATAAGAACTGCTATGCAGTATATCACTCAAAATGGTTTTTGCTTTAAATTTGATATCCATTCTGCATATCATCATATTGACATTTTTTAACCGCACATGGAATTTCTTGGGTTTTCATAGTTATATGGGGATCATGTAAGAATTTCCAAATTTGCGGTGTTGCCATTTGGCTTAAGTTCGGCATGTTTAGTCTATGCAAAAGTAACAAGACCATGAGTAAGAAAATGGCGGGGTGAAGGAAAACAGATTATCATGTACCTAGATGATGGGTTGGGAGTACATAGTGATGAGAGTGAATGTGCGCGCATGGTGGAATAGGTCAACCATGATTTAATATGTAGTGATTTTGTATCTAAGCCGAAAAAGTCAACATGGGCACCGGTTACACAGCTGGTATTTTTGGGAAATTTTATCGATACCGTGGAGGCTATATTGAGAATTCCACAGCCTAGGTTGGATAAGCTGTACAGTGGTATATCCGATATTTTTACGGATATGTAATGAGGGGCGAGTGGGTGTTCGTAAGGTAGCATCTACGGTGGGACAGATAATTTCCATGTCGTACGTCCTTGGTAATGTAGTGGATATAATGACCAGGTATATTAGCATAGATATCGCTAATTCCGTCTCTTGGAATAGTCATATAACACTTTGTGATGAGAGTGTCGCACAACTGAAGTTTTGGATAGACAATGTTTCAGATTTAAATGTTAAATATTTTAGTGTAGACAGTGCTTGTCATACTGTGGTATGTAGCGATGCTAGTGATGCCGGATACGGGGGATGTGTGGTGGACACCCCCTGTGGCGTAGCACATGGGATGTGGTCAGACATCGAGAAAAAAACAGAGCTCGACGTGGCGGGAACTTAAAGCAGTACAAAATGTGATGTTATCTATGTTGTATGTATTTCGAGACAAAAAAAGTGAAGTGGTTTACTGATAATCAAAATGTTGTACATATTATAACAAGGGGTAGTATGAGACCCGCCTTACAGGGTATCGCACTGAAAATTGTTGCTGCCTGTCTTGAAGGCAAGTTTTCGTTGGATGTTGAATGGATACCCAGAGAACAAAATGAGCAAGCCGATTTGTTAAGTCGGTTGGTGGATTCGGATGATTGGTCCGTTTCCGTGGATATTTTTAATTGGTTAGATGAGGTGTGGGGTCCACACGAAATAGACTGGTTTTCAAATTATTCAAACTGTAAACTGCCCGTGTTTTATTCTAGACATTGGACGATTAAGTGTCTAGGTATAGATGCATTCACAGCCGATTGGTTCGGTGTTTACGGTTGGTTTGTACCAACAGTGTGTATTGTACATGGAGTACTCACGTATATGCGTCAATGCGGCGCTTATGGCACTTTGGTTTTAGTTTAAACATATTTTATTTGAACAAATTCAAATGGAATTGGACACAAGTTAAACAACTTAGAAACGTCCTCTTCCATAAACTATTACACAATGGTAACATACATATATGGCAGCATTTCATGAACAGTTGTTATATTATATATAAATATTTATAAAACTTAACATTAATGTATACAGATGGAAATATGCATTTCCCATATTAGTACTAGTTCAAGGAAGTTCACTTAAAATGGCATAGATATAGTATGAATGTCATACCTAACAATTAAAGTATGTACATGTATAATAAAGCATAGTGAATAGATACAACTGAATGTTGGAACCAGTTTCTGCATGTAAACCGCAATTTTTTACTTAACATTTCATTTGACTAATAATGATGATTTGTCTTTATTATTTGATACTAAAGCAAATTATGCAAAACGATTCGTGTTTTTGATATATTCTTGTACAAACAACCGTATATTATCATTATCAGTCTGGTTCAGATTAATAGAACCGTTCAACAGTACATCTAGATCAATGACTATATCATATCTAGACAATTGTCTGAAAAGTATATCCCGACACTGGTTGTATATATTACACTGAAAAAAATAATGAAATTGGGTTTCTATTGAGAAAGAACAGTTACATGCTGGTGATAAGACTAAATTACACTTGTAAAGATCTGCATTCAACGCGCTACAGCTGTGATGGAGTCCAGTATGTATTATATCAAATTTTCTGTTACCTACAGACAGTTTAGTTACAGGTTTGTTTTTTCTAAAAATGCTATGTTTAAATTTTGACACTGTTTCAAGAGTTCTAGTTGAAATATCTAATGAATTCCACATTCTGGGTACGATGTCGTTTAGGTAAAAAGGAACTAAATTATGGTGCATTTTGTATAATAATAACTTTTTTTGTTTGTTTCCGTTTGTCTTCAAGTTTTTCCCTGCCAGTTTCACTATACAAAGACTGTCTACTAGCAAATAAAGGCAAACCTGTAACTATTCTGGCTGCTTCTAGTTGGACTTTTTCTATTTTATCAGAATCTGCATTGTTACAACCATCCCACACTTCACTCGCATATTCTAAAATAGGTCTGATGAATACAATGTATAATTTTGATATAATTTCTTTATTCACAGTAAATTTCAATTTTCGTAAAACAGACAAATGTTTAGAGGCTGATCTGACAATATGCAAGATATGTGTTTCCCACTTGCCATTTTCATTTAAAGTTACCCTTAAGTGTTTGTGTGTAGCACTTTTTGTCAATGTTGTGTTATTAAAAGTCAACTGAACATCAAGTCTTTCTAAAGAACCAGTAAAAACAACTACGTCTGTTTTATTAGGATTAAAATTTACATTCCATTTTTTCGACCAGTGATCAATAACTGCTAAATTATGGTTCATGTAATATTCAATTTCTGCACTATTATTTGAAGAATATGCGAGTGAAGTGTCCTCGGCAAACATTCTTGACAATGAAAATAAATTTTCACAGATATCATTAATATATAACAAAAATAGAAATGGTCCCAAAACAGAACCTTGTGGTACACCAGCATTTACATATCCTGTGTATGAAAAAGCTTCACGTAAACATACCATTTGATTTCTACCACTTAAATAATCTCACAACCAATTATACATATTGCCTCTAAGACCATATGCTTTTTTTTCATTAAGCCATCATGCCAAACTCTATCGAAAGCTTTTGAAATGTCAAAAAATAAACAAATATTATGATAAATTTCTAGTTACTGTGTAACAGTAGGATGACCTGGAACAAAGCCTGACTGGTGTTTATACAGGAGGTTGTTATCGATGACAAAATTAAATAAATGCTTGTATATTACTCGTTCAAGCACTTTACTGACAGTACTAAGAAGAGAAATAGGTCTGTAATTAGAAGAAGGAAAACGCTAACCCTTTTTAAATAAAGGTATTACTATAGTTGTTTTCCACTGACTGGGAAACTTACATTGACTTAGAGATAAATTAAAAAGCAATTGAAGAGGTATACAAACACTTTCTGCAGTATTTTGTAACATTGCATGACTAATTTGATCTTTTCCGGTAGCTTTGTTTAGCTTCAAAGTTAAAAGAATATCCTTTATTACAGTTACAGAGAAGACAATATTTTCAATTGAATAAGGGCATCTTGAAGGAAATTCTGGGATGATAGTGGGTTCATCAATATTATTAGCAATGGAACAAAAAAACTTATTGAGTAAATCTGCTTTTTCTTTATCAGCATACACAAACTCACCTGTATCACTGTCATATAATGAGGGAATTGATTCTGATTTGGCTGTTTTACCAATAAGTCGATGCATAAGTTTCCAATATTGTTTAGAATCATTCAAGGCAAAGTTATCAATAATTCCGTTAATATTTTCACTTACGTAGTGCCGTTGTGGAGGTCTGCGAGTGTTTGGCCTTTTCTATGTCCCAGTGGTGGCGGGTTTATATCTGAGGTGATTGGGATCCTTGATTTACCAACTAACAAAGAGTCTTAAAATACATGGAGAGGGAACAATTTTTTGTTCGGAAATGTAGCCTTCCGTTCAGAATGTTAGACTTAAGGCTGGACTTTTGTCCTGGTATTAACACGTACTAATATGGGTAGGCGGATGAGGGTCTGATGGGCGGTGACGGGTGCTTGTAGGTTATTGAATATGGATGTCATATGTTTGATATTACTGATTGCGTTATGGATAATAAGTACTTGTCTAAGGCTTGGTTACAAATATGTTTTTGCATGCCTTTAACGATGATGTCTCGGACCTGCCTGATGCCTTAGCGTACAGTGTATCGTTGTTGCCGGAGTTGTTAACAGAATGTAAGGCGGCTACCACAACTAAGACGTACTTTAGTGGATTTCAAAGATGGAGGAGAAGGGCCGTAAGTAACGGTTTGGCGGATACAGACTGTTTTCCCGCCAAACCCGTCCATGTTTCGCTATACCTCGCTTCACTGGTACAGCAGGTGAGCACGCCTAGTCCGATGGTTACTGCTTTTTATAGTATCAATTGGGCACACAACGTGGTAGGCATTCCCTCTCCCACCGATTCGTTTCTAGTTAAAAACATTTTGGAGTGTGCCAAGAGACGTTTAGCTGTGCCTAAGGTAAAGAAAGATCCGATTATCCCAGCTATTCTTGAAAATATGTATGATAAATGGTATCGTGGAGACAATCTTTATAATCTTCGAACTGTGTGTGCATGTCTTGGATATTCCGTTTTTTTGAGAGTTTCCAAACTTTTAGAGCTAAAACGAAGTGATTTTCAATTTTATGATACACACATGATTGTACAAATTGTAAAAAGTAAGACTGATATTTATCGAGATGGTGCCCATGTTGTTATCGCACGTACGCATACGCGACTGTGCCCCGTTAGCAATATGGAAAAGTTTTTTAGTTTGTGTAGTTTTCAACCTGATGTGTTCGTTTTTTGTGCTATTTCCACAACCCAAGATGGTTATATTTTTCGTTCTGATAACGAAAAACTGTCGTATACTAGAATGAGAGAACTATTATAGAGGCGTTTAGTCCTTTTGTTTCTGACATTCGTCAATATGATTACATTCGTTGCGTGCAGGTGGCGCTACGAGCGTCGCTAACGCCGGAATTATGGTCGTTTGTTCAAGAGACATGGCAGATGGCGTTCCGAGCAAGCCAAAGATGGTTATGTTAAAGACTCGTTGGAAGAGCGATTATCGGTGTCTAAAAACTTTGGGATAAGAGTTCCCCCTCCTCCCTTTCTTTGAATTCAGCACGCGCGTGGTTGAGCCCGTTGCACTTTATTAATGTTTTTGTCTTATTTGTTTAAGTGACGTATTAACGGAACGACGTTTTGGTCGAAGAAATATAATTTTATTCGTTTGAATGGAATGAATTAGGATGAAATTGTTTTCTCCGATACCGGAGTGACGTCACTGGGTGGGCAGTGTTTCGGGTGTATATACCTGTGGAGCTCGTGCGGGTGGTCATTCAGCGAGACCACGTGCACGGGTACACACACCGGTATACCCGTACACTGTTAGTTTCTGGTTTTTTTTTGAAAATTTAAAGATATTATACAAAGATGAAGTATGATTTGATTTTTTGAAAGGGAGGACGCGGAGTAGATATTTGAAAGATGGTTATTTGTGATGTGTGGTTTTGTAGTTGGTGAAGGCGAGTTATTGTGTAATAAACTAACGCGCGTGGTTGAGCCCGTTGCACTTTATTTATGTTTTTGTCTTATTTGTTAAAGTGACTATTAACGGAACGAAGTTTTGGTCGGAGAAATGACCACGTTGACAACATCTACCCCCGTGTACCTGCGTACACGTGACAGCCTTCTGCTGCTCGTGCCGCAAGAGACAACTTATTCCCGCTTCTACTTCGAATCGCGGGAATATTTGTATGTGTGTGTGTCCTAAAGCAGTTCATTTATCTGATCCTGGTACACAGTTTTAGGCATGATGAGGTAGCCCGGCCCTTATCGTCTTAGTAATCATGATGTCTCTATTGGCCTTCAAAGAGATTGATGCTGTCTTTCCTTCTTAGAAAGGTTAGATATAGGGTGTAGGCTGTTCTGTCGCGCGCGCTAACATTTTTCAGATGCTGCTTTATGTCATTTCACAACAAGCTGGTAGTTTTTATAGCACCCAGAGAACACGACCTTTATCGCTACAGCAGATACATGTATGTGTACCCGTAGACAGGTTACGTAATATTATCTACAGCTGTAGTGTACATGCTCACCTCTTACCTGCTGTACATGTATATATATACGATAGGGTTGAATGACTAGTATGTGTACCGTCCTGATGTGTACTTATGATCAGTGATAGCCTAGGGTCAGCGGTAGGTTTTATAATATAAAATTAGATGATAAACAGCTATAATTTAACACTTTGTTAGGATCACTCAGCCATTGGACGTACCTGTCTTACTTGTAACCAATACTGGATTACTCGATAATTGGACCTAACCCATAGTGGATCACTCGACCGTTGTACCTAACCAACACTGAATCACTCGACCGTTGTACCTAACTAACACTGGATCACTCGACCGTTGGACCTAACTAACACTGAATCACTCGACCGTTGGACGTACCTGTCCTACCTGTAACTAACACTGAATCACTCGACCATTGGACCTAACCAACACTGAATCACTCGACCATTGGACCTAACTAACACTGAATCACTCGACCGTTGTACCTAACCAACACTGAATCACTCGACCGTTGTACCTAACCAACACTGAATCACTCGACCATTGGACCTAACTAACACTGTATCACTCGACCGTAGGACCTAACCAACACTGAATCACTCGACCGTTGTACCTAACCAACACTGGATCACTCGACCATTGTACCTAACCAACACTGAATCACTCGACCATTGGACCTAACTAACACTGAATCACTCGACCGTTGGACCTAACCAACACTGAATCACTCGACCGTTGTACCTAACCAACACTGAATCACTCGACCGTTGTACCTAACCAACACTGAATCACTCGACCATTGGACCTAACTAACACTGTATCACTCGACCGTAGGACCTAACCAACACTGAATCACTCGACCGTTGTACCTAACCAACACTGGATCACTCGACCATTGTACCTAACCAACACTGAATCACTCGACCGTTGGACCTAGCCAACACTGGATCATTCGACCATTGGACGTACCTGTCCTACCTGTAACTAACACTGAATCACTCGACCATTGGACCTAACTAACACTGAATCACTCGACCGTTGGACCTAACTAACACTGAATCACTCGACCGTTGGACGTACCTGTCCTACCTGTTACTAACACTGAATCACTCGACCATTGGACCTAACTAACACTGAATCACTCGACCATTGGACCTAACCAACACTGGATCACTCGACCATTGTACCTAGCCAACACTGGATCACTCGACCATTGTACCTAGCCAACCCTGAATCACTCGACCATTGGACCTAACTAACACTGAATCACTCGACCGTTGTACCTAACCAACCCTGGACCACTCGACCGTTGGACCTAACCAGCACTGGATCACTCGACCGTTGTACCTAACCAACACTGAATCACTCGACCGTTGTACCTAACCAACACTGGACCACTCGACCGTTGTACCTAGCCAACACTGGATCACTCGACCGTTGTACCTAACCAACACTGAATCACTCGACCATTGGACCTAACCAGCACTGGATCACTCGACCGTTGTACGAAACCAACACTGGATCACTCGACCGTTGGATCTAACTTACACTGGATCACTCGACCGTTGGACCTAACCAACACTGAATCACTCGACCGTTGGAACTAACCAACACTGAATCACTCGACCATTGGACGTACCTGTCCTACCTGTAACTAACACTGACTCACTCGACCATTGGACCTAACTTACACTGGATCACTCGACCATTGGACCTAACCAGCACTGGATCACTCGACCATTGGACGTACCTGTCCTACCTGTAACTAACACTGGATCACTCGACCGTTGGACGTACCTGTCCTATCCTATACTGTAACCAACACTGGATCACTCGACCATTGGACGTACCTGTCCTACCTGTAACTAACACTGAATCACTCGGTCATTGGACGTCACCAGCACTGGATCACTCGACCATTGGACCTAACCAACACTGAATCACTCGACCATTGTACCTAACCAACACTGGATCTCTCGACCGTTGTACCTAACCAACACTGGATCACTCGACCGTTGGACCTAACTTACACTGGATCACTCGACCGTTGTACCTAACCAACACTGGATCACTCGACCATTGGACGTACCTGTCCTACCTGTAACTAACACTGATTCACTCGACCATTGGACCTAATCAACACTGGCTCACCGGACCGTTGGACGTACCTGTAACCGACAGTTGATCACTCGACCATTGGACGTACCTGTCCTACCCTATACTGTAACCCAGCATGCACCGCCTCACAGTTTCCATTGTACTTCTGATGAGTATCGGCGTAAGTGCTGTGGAGGAAAGCTGTGATCGACACTCTGGTATACAGACAGAATGTCAGGTAAGACCTACCACAATGCTCTTGTCGTGGAAACATTCCTTTTAGAGTGAGAAAATAACACATGCTTTGTTATGTAAATATATTACGGTGGATGATTGAGAACATCCAAATAATAATTGTATCTCGTTATAATGAGAAATAGCTAGCTCATTATGATTTGTTTGCTTGCAAAGCTGTGTCATTCAAATAGATCATAAATACCATACAAAAACAGAGCAATACTTATATTTACGTTTTCTCTGCCTCTTATGTTCTATTTTCACTTATAATTTATATTTAAAATTAAAAATGCCCGCCTAATCGACAGTCCACACAATTTCGTCCAATAGTTTGAACAGCGTATTGTCGCGTGCTGATTGGCAAACAAAGTAGTACTATGAAATTTTAACAAACACTTCAATTTTATTCCACAATTCAGTATCTATACAATTGCGTATGATATGTCTATAGTGTGATTTAAGTTTATCAAAAGATCTCTGAGCTGAAAGTTAGATTTGTAATTGTTTCGATTTTTCCCCGGAACAAATTTCGCGCATGGACAAATACAGTGAACACCGTAAATCCGACCTTGCCCTCCACGAGGGAGTTGTTTTTGGAAATTAATTCGAACTTTTCTCTTTGCTCATTTTGTGAAGAATCCAGGTGTGAATGTATTTGTTGATTGTATGGGAACCTGACAACAGTCGGTAGATTCTATAACAGACTCGTTATTTGACATGTCTTCAGAAACTAAGGAACCGTGGATGCGAGACGTGTGAAACTAATAGCGTTTGAAGTGAATGATCTTGCGACGGAGCACAAGTTCGTTACAAATGTCTGAAATGTTTATATGTGCTATGACTCATATCAGTTGGTCTGTATCATATGTGTCAGTCGGTATATAGAATATGTGTATTTCAGACATTTGTAACGAACCCCTGTTGATCAGTGCAGTGTAACAGACGATATTTCTGATAAATTGCATGAGCGTTAAAATTGTTTCCATTGCCGGCATTGGTGATTTCAACCGATGTGCATTTTGTATGATATTGCAGACCTTGGTCTTGTTTTCGTTGTAATTAAAGTGTATTTTATTTTTTTATTTTGCACATAAATTTACAATGACATTGTCAAATCTCACAATGCCCAGCGATATTTCGGCAGCCGTCATGTTTATTTATATTGGATATTGTAGTTCCGGTCCGTGTTGTATTAATACGCTAAGAATTGTGTCTCGTGCGGCATGGTGATTAAAGTCCCATCAACGACACAGCTTTCAAAGAGGCTATATAGTGACAATGCAATGCAAATGTAAATATTATCACGTTATAACGACTCATAATCTCGTTAAAACGACTGCATGTAAACATCTCGTTATAATGAGTTAGTATCTCGTTACAACGACTTAATATATTATTATAACGAGTTTGTAGCTGGAGTTGCTTACTCGTTATAACGAGATACTTACACGTTACAACGAGACTGGAGTGGACCGATCATCGGCGACCAGGTAGCTAAATTGGTAGAATATCCGTCTAGAATTCGAAAATCTAGGGTTCAAACCACGGTCTGAACGTTGCATTTCTCTTTCTTTACGAAATTGGCAAGCTTGTCAACCCTTCTTCCAAGCATTGAGTGTACGCTTGCCAAAGGAATACCGAACCTTGGTTGTAAATAGTTGTGTGTTCGGGGACGGGGACGGAGAAAAGGGAGGGAGGAATAGAGCGCAACTGGACTGGATTTCTCGTTCTCCTATTACAAAGATAGTTCCACGTGAACGTTATGTTACCAATAGCATGCCATTGCTATGTGATATACAACATTTGACATAGCGCACTATCTAGCTAACATAAGCCACTCTAAACACAGATACATATGTATACAACTAATACAATTAACAAACACGTTAATCAATACAATTTTGAGGGATTTGCAGAGCTGCCTTAACAAGCGCTAACTTCTAGTCCTATGCCACATGGCTTATATCTCCCCACGTGTGTATATGCCTGCGTTTGTACTGGAGTTGTAATGTGTTATGTTTGTAGTGGGACCGTGCTTCCAACGGCATCATTCATAGTGCCGCCTTACTTGAATGCTACAGCACAGATACCGCAGCAACACCCACCCCTGACTAGTTTATACTACACCTGGGTTGTTCGAGTTGTGTGGGCAGGAGAAACACACTTTCTCTGAATACCATGCGTACGACGACTTCGGGAATCAAACCCCGGCCGCCTGTGTGGAAGGCCGGCGTGTTAACCACTCGACCAATCCGCCTATGTCTGTTAATTAAAGAAGCCGCCGACATGTACAGATACCTTGTGCCTCGCCTTTAATCTGAAACAAATTAAAATATGTTGTGGAGGGCTAGTGGTACATTCTACTACCACTAGCCCTCACTAGGTCGCAGGTTCGAGGCATGCGTGGGGCAGTCGCCAGGTACTGGCCGTAGGTCGGTGGTTTTTCTCCGGGAACTCCGGCTTTTCTCCACCTCCAAATCTTCTTCAGCCATGCGAACACCACTTGTAAATTGTCGTATATAATATTCCTGCAAAAAGAATATCAGATATAGAGATAGCTACCATTTAATATGTCTGGTTAAAATTGTACATGGTCCAGAGAAAATATTATGTGGTACTTTTTATCGGCCTCCAAACTCTCCTGTCACCATATGGTCCAAAATCTCGCATTCTATAGAAAGAGGCTTATAATACAGGCATTTCTCATATTGTGATAACCGGCGACTTTAATGCAAATGCCCTAGTAGACCACCATTCGCCCCACTTACGCGATATACTGAATATTATTGATGCTGTCAAAAATTTCTTAGATATTTTACTAACTATTGCTAAATCTTGTATTCCGAATAAAAAAAATAACCATCAGATCTAATGAACCCCCTTGGCTATCAAACGAAACAAGGAGATTAATTCGTAAACGTAAGCGCGCTCATACAAAAGCCAAGCGTACCCTTACTGAAGCTCACTGGGCAAAGTTTCGTCGACTTCGTAACAAATGTGTTAACACAATCAAGCACGCCAAATTAACATATTTTTCTAATTTATGTAGCGAACTTCGCAAACCTTCTAACATTAGTGCTTAACAATGGGGGAAAATTGAAAAGCAACTATTACCTAACTCTGGGAAATTTTGTATACCACCATTGCTTCATAATAATAGCGCTGTCTCAGATGACTTCGAGAAAGCTTGCTTATTTAATGACATCTTTTGTGCCCAGTCTACAGTTGATGACTCCAATGTAAATCTCCCTAACATTGACGACGAATGTAATAATTCCTTATCTGATATTAACATCACATCTAATGACGTCAGAGATGCTATTCTTACCACTAACTGTTCTATCCTCGTCTTCTTAAAGAATCAGTAAATGNCCCACCCCATCAATCTGGGTTTAGGAACGGTGACTCACCAACAAATCAACTTCTTGCGATCATTCATGATATATATTTAGCCTTAGACAATGGTAAGGAAATACGTATGGTCTTTTGTGATATTAGTAAAGCTTTCGTTCGTGTTTGGCATAAAGGCCTTCGTTGTAAATTATCCAGCTATGGAATTCGAAATTCGCTATTAGTTTGGTTTGAAAATTATCTTTCCGATCAAAAGCAGAGAGTTGTCATCAATAGTAAAAATTCAAATTGGTTAAATGTTAAGGCTGGTGTTCCACAGGGCTCAATTCTTGGACCTCTTTTATTTCTGATATATATAAATGACATTGTTAAAGATATACAAGCTAAAATAATGTTATTCGCTGATGACACCTCTCTTTACGTAACCGTTGATATTCCTAGAGTCAGCGCAGATATTCTTAATAGTGACCTTAATAAGTTTCATAACTGGTCGCAAAGATGGTAGTACATTTTAACCCTTCCAAAACAGAATCCCTGCTCATTAGTAGAAAACCCATTAAACCGTTTCATCCTCCCTTAAATATGAACAATACTTACGTCTCCGAAGTTACTACGCACAAGCATTTAGGTATTTTTCTCTCTGGAAATGGTTTTTGGAATGAACACATCAGTTATTTGATATCTAAGATTTCACCTAAAATAAATATCTTACTTAAATTTAAAATCTCTTTGGACAGGTATAGTCTCCAAACTATGTACTACGCTCGTATTCGACCTATATTAGACTATGGCGATAGCTTATGGGACTGCCTTACTAAAGCTCAATCTGAATTATTAGAAAATTCTTCAATAAGAAGAAGCACGCATAGTCACTGGCGGCACTAGACTCACAAGTAGAATTAAACTGTATACTGAAACAGGTTGGCTTCCCCTCGAGGAAAGACGTAAACAGCACAAGCTTATTCTTTTCCACAAAATGATTTATGGTCTGGCTCCTCAATATCTAATTACCACAACCATGATACTCGTACGGGAAATAATGTTAGTCCACTAGTTAGTCATACGAGTCTCTATAATAAATCTCTTTTGCCATCTGTCATCAATATCTGGAACTCTTTGCCTGACTATGTCAAGAACGACCCTTTAATTTATAAACTTAAAACCTTTCTACGCAAGCCCTCTCACAAAATCATTTTTTTTTTCTACTTTAATGGTACCAGACTCGGGCAGATACATCATGCTAGATTAAGAATGGAGTGTAGTTCCCTTAAGTTTTATCTATACCAGAGAAATCTAATTAATAGTCCTCTGTGTTGTTGCATGCAAGCAAATGAAACCAATGAACATTATCTATTACATTGTTGTCTTTTTTCTCCACTACTTTTACATACATTTAACGAAATCAACCATCCACTCTCAACTGATTTACTTTTGTTCGGGAATGATGAGCTTACAGAGGACGAAAATGCCTTAATTTTTTCATCTGTACAAAACTTCATCCTCCATTCTAAAAGATAAAAGATTTGACTAATTTCTATTCATTATACAACGATCCTTTGTTTCACATCACCTATTTTTTCCTCTCCTTTTATTNCCCCCCTCTTCTTCTTTTACTCACATTTCAATTTCAATAGAATTCAGTAACTATGCCATCATGCCTTAAATTAATGAGATAAATTCTCGGAAACGGATTTATATAAGTTATTCCAACTTGTTTCCGGATCCCATCCTCTGTACTTCGTATGTTATGTGATGTAATGCAACCTAATTTGGAATGAAATAAAGTTTATATTATCAAATTGTCGTATTCCAACGTTCACGTTAAGCGATACGAATTATTTTATAAACGTTTGACACGGGTCACCGAAATAGGTAATAAACACATGTATATTTTACATAAAATATAGCAAAATACACAACTTTATAAAACTAGGCGTAATTGTGTTTTTCAGAAGACTGGATAATACACAGCAAGTCATGATGATACGCCAAAAATACTATCCATGTACACGATTTTGAGCGTTTATATACGAATTATCTCCCTTATGCCTTTTTTGATATTGCTCTGAATAACCTGTCCGAAGTTGTTACTTACTGTTTGATCAATAATAAATATTCAAAAAAGTCTTTAAACATAGCCGAAGGAAATCTGTGGGGAAATAGGGAAAATATTGCTACTATATTAGGTATATATTGTTAAAATAACATCTCAAGTACAATAGCACGCCACAGTACAAAATATCCAAAGTATTAAGATACAGTATCCGATCTGTATGCATTTAATATGTACTTAGGTTTCAGAACACTCAGTGTTCCCCTAATAATCTCAACATATCTTATTTTTGGCGTTATAAATGGATGTGTTGACTATTACAGGAAAGGTATAGAAAAACTGTCCAGAAAAAACCCCACAAAAACAAAAAGGGAACATTAAATAGGTGGACGGTAGGCGATGTGACAAATATATCGACGGACATCGTAGCAAGGTTTTGACTCTAGACTGCTGTTTATTGGTCAACTCTTATGAGTTATTATTAATATTATTACCTCAAAATACCAAAATTACTACATGGTATTTTTTGATGTACAGTTAACCCTCGATATACTCTCAACGTTCACTAACATTTGGCGAAATAATGGGGTAAGGCGATAGGTTGACTGGCAATGATACGAGTGGCATTAAATTGAGGTTTAACGACTCACGCAATTAAATCATTTACTTCATGTTATTACTTAGCTTTTGGGCTTCTATTTACAGGTGCCGTTCTCAACCTGTGGCTATACATTACGGCCTCTGTCAAGCAAGTTTGGCGCAGAGGTAACCGGTGTTGACCTTACCACGGTGAATCAAAGCTGCGCAGACGCACTGAAACAGGAAGCACTCATGTACAGGTTCTTGCTGTTTCGTGACCAGGATTTGACGTGGCAAGAACAGATCAAGTTTACAAATCTACTGGGAGCAGTCTTCTCGGAGACAAGTTCGTTGAGACGGCCTTTCCATCCAAAGACTCCGGATCCGCGTATAGCCTACTTGTCCAATGATCCCTTGGAAGGTATTCCAGGGCAGGGTGTGGAAGCGTGGCACGTTGACGGAAATAGTGTCCCTGCTCCACATCAATTCACTCTGATTTATTGTGTCAGCGCCACGCGAAATGGCCCGACCCTTATCGTGCCTCTCAAAGAAATCGTGGACATGTTTACACCGGAAGAGAGAGCCTTCCTCGACAGCATCCGCTATGTCAGTGGGAATAATGAAAGTATCACCATGCCTCTCATTTACAAACACCCCGTTAGAAATTATGACACAATCGTAGTTGCTCTTGGGTTATTATCTGGACAATACATCCTTCGGCAGGACGATCATGATACCATTTTATCGAAAGAGGAGACACAACGGATCAAAGACTTGATAGAAGCGAAAATCATTGGCTCGAATTTGATATATTCCCATCAGTATAAATCTAAGGACTTGTTGTTACTAAACAACCCTTCGGTTGCCCATATTGCAGGCCCGGGATCACAAAATCCTGTGGAAGTCGCTGGCCTACGACTTATGCATCGGTCTACAGTCCGCGGAGACCGTCCGCCTAGCAAGACGTCGAGTATAAAGTACGCATGCGCTCAATTCGAACCATTTGCCAGCGGGTATTGTTTATTTTCACTGAAGGATTCTGTTTTTTATCCTCGATATGGGTTCTTTGACACAAGGGATGCTGCTAGGCAGAGGTGCAAGAGTATTGACGAGGGAGCAGACCTAGCTACCATACCTAATAAAAAGTGGAACAATCTTGCGAAGACCATCATAGAGCGTACCGGTGTCCCTCATTGGTTGAACGGGACGAATCCACAAGAAGAAGACGTGTTTTGGGGGGAAGTTAAGAGTGAATTTACTAACTGGCATAGAGAGCAGCCAAACGACCACGACGGACCGGAAGTGTGTTTGATCATGGGGCCTTTCGGAACATGGCTTGATCTGGCGTGTGAACCAAAAACCCAGCCAGGAGCTGACCCAGGCCCTGTGATAACGTGGGAAGACGGAGTAAGGCGGAAGTTCAATGTGTATCCGCTATGTGGCGTCCTTCACAAACAATCGTAGCCCCGCACACGATCCGACTTACGAATTGACAAACGTGCTGTGAAACAAAAATTAGCTTGGTTGCCGGAGACCCCGAAAATTGTCCGGAATAGCGTTATTTAATCTATTATTGTCGTTATTTAACTCAAATTGTAAATAATATCTGGAACGTGACATTTCTTGCTGGTCTAGTACTGATAATGTTTTGTGATTAAACGATTTGAGAATCTGATCAATATTTAAGTTCATGACATTATTATTATTTGTTTGAAGTAAAGAAAGGGAAGTGTTACATATTAAAGGTAAACCAATTAACCTAACACATTATATTGGTAGAAATTTAGTAGTTTTACCCTTAAACTTACATCCGCTATCGTTATCACTGTTCAATATTTATTTTGTATGGGTGTTATATAGATATATAAAGATTGTTTCGACATTGTGTCTACATGCAAAGAACAAACAAATCCGAACTGTTTGCCCGGACAGATAATGCTTACACAGTTGTGTGTGTTTTTCGTTATCAAAGTCACACATGTGTACAGTAGATCTCTCAATGATAAAGCAAGCTGGTGTAAGATTCACCTCAGTTAAGTTCAATAAAAATGTAAAACAACATAATGAAAGCTAAGAATACAAGAGTACCCCGCTTTCTCCTACATATGGCCTATTTTGTAAACTGTCCTGGTTTGATACCGTATTAAATTCTAAATTATTCCGTCATTTATCTCACTAACTTCGAAGGCCCGACATATCGGTTGAGGACGACACATTTATTTGCACCGACTGACCTTAGGCATACATATCAGCTCGCGGGTTCTGGCCTTATCGAGCTGATACGGAGTCAGATATTGCAAATGGTCATATGATAACCTCTTAATAACATAATTGGTTTTATAATATAGCCTTTATATATACTCTGACTGATCGTTACGTTTTCTTTACCCTAAAACAAGTAATGTACATTTCTTGGATGCATTAATAATGATGGGTAAGAAACGATGATATCAGCAATAGTAATATAAAGATAATTTGTACGTATATATTCCCTATGGTTTTGAGGATTCTCAAAAAATGAGCCAGTCAATAGACCAAAAGGTCTTTCTGGTTGTTTCAGATTGCAGTTTCAATACAGTAATATTCAAGTAGTGTCACACTATTAATTAGTCGTTTAAAATACGGCCCACAACAATCAGAACACACATACGCTCAGATACTATTAATTAGTCGTTTGAAACACGGCCCCGTAACAATTAGAACAGACATACGCTCACACACTTTTAATAAGTTGTTTGAACCACGGCCCCATAACAATCAGAACACACATACACTTAAACACCTACAGCTACTTACGCGCGTATTCTTGTTCTCTTACTAACGAAGGAATATGTATACGAAACAGACCAGAACACGCCTCATCAATTGTTTTCGGGTTTGTCATTGCCTGGGAGAATCTAATATATAAATTGTTTCTATTGAAATCAGAGTTTTGCTTCGTTTTTAGTTTATAAGTGGTCTTACTACGATTGAACAAAGGAATTAATCTGTTCCAATTAGAACTGCTCGTCACAAGAATAGACAAACGGACTGAACTGGGAGTAGTTGGGTTCATGTTCTTGGCGTTGCTACCAGATAAGTCCCTCGGACTGAACTGGGAGTGGTTGGGTTCATGTTCTTGGCGTTGCTACCAGATAAGTCCCTCGGACTGAACTGGGAGTGGTTGGGTTCATGTTCTTGGCGTTGCTACCAGATAAGTCCCTCGGACTGAACTGGGAGTGGTTGGGTTCATGTTCTTGGCGTTGCTACCAGATAAGTCCCTCGGACTGAACTGGGAGTGGTTGGGTTCATGTTCTTGGCGTTGCTACCAGATAAGTCCCTCGGACTGAACTGGGAGTGGTTGGGTTCATGTTCTTGGCGTTGCTACCAGATAAGTCCCTCGGACTGAACTGGGAGTGGTTGGGTTCATGTTCTTGGCGTTGCTACCAGATAAGTCCCTCGGACTGAACTGGGAGTGGTTGGGTTCATGTTCTTGGCGTTGCTACCAGATAAGTCCCTCGGACTGAACTGGGAGTGGTTGGGTTCATGTTCTTGGCGTTGCTACCAGATAAGTCCCTCGGACTGAACTGGGAGTGGTTGGGTTCATGTTCTTGGTGTTGCTACCAGATAAGTCCCTCGGACTGAACTGGGAGTGGTTGGGTTCATGTTCTTGGTGTTGCTACCAGATAAGACCCACGGACTGAACTTAAAGCTGTAGATTCCGTGTCTTTGGTGCTCATTGTTTTCATTACACCACAATATATCAAATATGACGCTCGGAATTTTGCTGTAGTGAATACATACATGCATATATGTAAGTGTACTTTCAATTACAATTGTGAAATCATCTGTTTCACTATACACTTATTCAAACACGAGAGACCATATGCAGATTTTGACATTCCATTACAGTGAAAAATACAATCCATACTAAGTACGATATATAAACAACCTACATATCGCATAATGATACAAATATTCCTTATGTATATTTAACACAAAGGGACGAACTTCAACAAAAACCGTTGACCTTTGACCTTCAGTGCTGCCCCCAGGTGGTGTCTCAAGTTACGCCATTACACGACAGCCATACATATCTCTTTGTACTCGACCCTTAAACCTATAAACAGATGACCGCAGGTCAGGTAGATAGCGAGTTAATTAATACGGCTTGATATCAAACGATTAATACCTACCTCTATTGTCTACGGCTACTCGAGGACATACGTAGCAACATCGGTATACTCTAATACTCAGCGCCATTTTAATCGCGTATTCATTACGTACATATATCTACGTACATATATCTATATATCTACGATATCTAAATACACTTGGGTTGTGAGCGCTGTATACCATTTATACATCTATATCTTGATGCGAGTTTAAATTTACATTAACGTGTTGGACTCACTGAAGAGAACACTGATATATGATTTGTTAACTACATTGATTAATAAGAATGGATTATTAGATACCTTCGAGAGTTGCTGATTCAGAGACTGTTCTGAAGGGAGTGTGTGAGTGTGTAGGGGCCGTGTGTGTGTCTGTGAGTGGGGGTGGGGGTTAAGGTTATCACAACATCAGTCGTTGTGAGATCAAATACTACGTTGTTAACATTTATCATATAAAGGTGAAAGCAAAAGCGTTTTATTGTTTTTATTTTTAGCAACACAAATCACGTGACTTTGCAAAATATTATCTTACTGGTACTTCCAGTTTGTTAATGTGAAACGCAAAAGGTCAAATGTCATTAATGTATCGGTAAAACGTGTACCGTGCTGCAGAAGGTTGTTTCATTGATAACAAAAAACGACGAATCAACAAAAAGACGAAGACGTGGAGCTAAGAATTTCGGTGTACAAACAATGGATTTCCAGTTTACCGCCGCTATAAGGTCGGTGTCCAGATAATGGGTGTCCAGTTTCCCGCCGCTATAAGGTCGGTGTACAGGTAATGGATTTCCAGTTTACCGCCGCTATTAGTTCGGCGTACAGATAATGGATTTCCAGTTTACCGCCGCTATAAGGTCGGTGTACAGATAATGGATGTCCAGTTTACCGCCGCTATAAGGTCGGTGTACAGTTAATAGATGTCCAGTTTACCGCCGCTATAAGTTCGGTGTACAGGTAATGGATTTCCAGTTTACCGCCGCTATTAGTTCGGTGTACAAATAATGGATTTCCAGTTTACCGCCGCTATTAGTTCGGTGTACAAATAATGGATTTCCAGTTTACCGCCGCTATAAGGTCGGGGTACAGATAATGGATGTCCAGTTTACCTCCGCTATAAGGTCGGTGTACAGTTAATGGGTGTCCAGTTTACCGCCGCTATAAGTTCGGCGTACAGATATTGGATTTCCAGTTTACCGCCGCTATAAGGTCGGTGTACTGATAATGGATGTCCAGTTTACCGCCGCTATAAGTTCGGTGTACAGATAATGGATGTCCAGTTTACCGCCGCTATAAGGTCGGTGTACAGTTAATGGATGTCCAGTTTACCGCCGCTATAAGTTCGGTGTACAGATAATGGATTTCAAGTTTACCATCGCATTTAGTTCGGTGTACAGATATTGGATTTCCAGTTTACCGCCACTATAAGTTCGGTTTACAGATAATGGATTTCAAGTTTACCATCGCATTTAGTTCGGTGTACAGATAATGGATTTCAAGTTTACCGCCGCTATAAGTTCGGTTTACAGGTAATGGATTTCCAGTTTACCGCCGCGATAAGTTCGGTGTACAGGCTATAATGGATTTCCAGTTTACCGCTGCTATAAGTTCGGTGTACAGATAATAGATGTCCAGTTTACCGCCGCTATAAGGACGGTGTACAGTTAATGGATGTCCAGTTTCCCGCCGCTATAAGTTCGGTGTACAAATAATGGATTTCCAGTTTACCGCCGCGATAAGTTCGGTGTACAGGCTATAATGGATTTCCAGTTTACCGCGCTATAAGTTCGGTGTACAGGTAATGGATTTCCAGTTTACCGCCGCCATAAGTTCGGTGTACAGGCTATAATGGATTTCCATTTTACCGCCGCTATAAGTTCGGTGTTCAGGCTATAATGGATTTCCAGTTTACCGCGCTATAAGTTCGGTGTACAGGTAATGGATTTCCAGTTTACCGCCGCCATAAGTTCGGTGTACAGGCTATAATGGATTTCCAGTTTTCCGCCGCTATAAGTTCGGTGTACAGGTAATGTATTTCCAGTTTACCGCCGCTATAAGTTCGGTGTACAGGCTATAATGGATTTCCAGTTTACCGCCGCTATAAGTTCGGTGTACAGATAATGGATTTCAAGTTTACCGCCGCATTAAGTTCGGTGTACAGATAATGGGTTTCCAGTTTACCGCCGCTATAAGTTCGGTATACAGATGATAGATTTCCAGTTTACCGCCGCATTGGAAGTTCGAAGCATTTAATCGATTATCAACTTAATTGAATTTAAACCATATCCAACTGAATTCCAATGCAACATCTTTAGACAGCTGACGTTATACAGCACAGGACTACAGTCTCGCGGTAATATTGTTATTCTGGATGGTAATGATGTTTACATGACCTCTGAAAGCAGTGTATGGATACGCTATGGAAACCCATTTTTACTTTTGTTTTTGCATCGCTTTGCCTTAAAGTTGTGAAATTCATTCAAATTACTAAGAAATATCACAGATCTAATTCAAAACGCAAAACCGAACCAGATGTTTTACTTTTGTTCTTCAAAATAGAGTAGGGAATTTCTGTACTTGCAAACATATTATCAGTCTTAAAATCAGGTACTTAGCAATCGTGAAATTCAATCAGACATCATGACAGGGAAAAAAGGTAAAGTATGATAAAACCTTATACTGAAGTTGCTTATATCATGACGAAAACTAGAAATGGTAAAAACTATCTTTTTTTTGGAGAAAAGAAAAGAAATGAAGTAATTAACAGCAATGAACCAAGTCTGTCCGGAACCGAGCCTGTCCGGACGAACTCGGAATTTAGCTATTTAGATTATTGAAGGGGGTTAAATCTTATAAATATTTCCATAAAATGTTGGACTGTATTAAGGAAATGAACAACAAAATATATTAGGTATACATGTAAGATAAAGCAGTGAAGTTATCAGCGGCCAGTTTTAATAAATAAAAGTTACAAAACTCACTAAAGTTTAAAATCATGCAATATATATATAAAAAAATATTGATTTGAAATAAAGCATTGGTTTTAAAACAAATATTTTGTGTCAAACCTCATCAAACATTCATTTAGATATATTTTTTTAGAAAAAAAAATCATTCTTTTATTACGGTAAAGGTTTATCGAAAATGTACATTTACACTAGACTGATTTTAAAGAATTAATTTGTAAAATGTGTAATAAGTCATTACATCAATAATAACATAAACTAAATAGCCCAGAGTCCGACAAAACCATTTAAATTCAAAGTATCGCGGTCCTGCTCCTTAAAGCTGTTTGAGATACCGACAGTATACCCTGGGGTGGTACAGGAGGTAACCCTATCCGGAAAGGCGATCTTTGGTTAATGGTACTAATACATATATACTTACTGATTATTTAAACATAAAACAACAGATTGTAACACGACACAGCAAATAAATGACATTTAATTCCCTGGTAGCCCTGCACTGTAGTAACGGGCACCAGTTCATAGTATAGCGGTATTTAAATGCCATGTACGTAAAGTTTTCTTAAAATTACGGGCTATTAATCTTTACAAAATCAAACGATGCTTGCTGCTCAGGGGAATTTGGATAGCAGCCTCACAAAGCGAGATGTGAGGAGAATGAAAAAGAATCGCACTTCGACCCCAGAAGATGGAGGTTCTGTGCAGAACTTGGGAGGGGCAGCCGTCATTCCTCCTATAAGTCCCAGGCGTTATAAGGTCTACACCTATGATGGCACTTTGGACAAAAATGCTAAAAAACCTGCCCAGGTAAGCCTTTCGTATTTTATCTCTTTATCAACATTTAGAAAGCAGTTTATTGTGACAAGATATTTTGAAATATTAATTTGTGTGTTTCCGCGTTTATGCAGAGCATTATCAAGTTAAATTGGTACATTTAAAGTTCCTTATTCTTTTCTAACCTTTTATAAACGTTTTTTTCATGTAGATGAAATCTTTAAATACACACAGTATTGATCACTACAGTATTCAATCCTGTTTGTGAACCTGTATGAAGTTATACCCTTTTGGTGGACCCATCCTCCTCCCGAAACAATATTATTGCGTGGATTCAATAGACCATTTACCGTGTACTCAAGCTTGATTATTAGTCCTAATGCAGCTTGTCAGTAAAAAAGGAAACCAGGCATTAGACATATACATGCATAAAATGTAAATCTGGGTGGTCGGGTGGCGCCGTGGATAACGCTTAATTGCCTTTCCCCAAGCCGGCCAAGGACCGATTCCCCGATCGGACGCGAAAACGTATGGGGTCACCTGCCTGACCACGTGGGCTTTCTCAGGGTACTCCGGTTTACTCCCCATATTATTTCTAATTTGGATGTGACATAAGGATGACAACCTTTCAATCCCTGAAGAGTGGTCCGGTGGCGCAGTGGATAACGCAAGCCGGCCGGGGGGTACTCTGGTCTCCTCCTACATTAAGACCCATGTGCGCTTACATCCGGGCCAACAAGAGTGTTTAATTTAAAATAAAATAACTGGTTTCGTAATTGTTGTAAGCAAAATAAAGTTTTAATCCCTGATTGAAGAGCTCAACCCGAAAACTTGGGTTGACAGTGGCTGCTAATATTCAATATTTATCTATTTGTAAGAATATTTAAGTCAAAACACTGGATTTTTATATTATTACATGACACATGTTCGCCCTAGATTTATTTCCGTCCCTCGATCTCGAACGAGAGTGAGGGCGAATCCTATTATGATACATTATATACAGTTGACAACATTTGTGAGTGGACAAAATCAAAAATTGGCGAGGCAAAAAAACCATGTCAGGGCGAAATTTTGGCGAAACGAAAATATAAATGTTTAGAGTAACTTTCTTTGTGTTGTGGCAAGTCAAGTCCATTTAATACATAGAGAAGGGTCACAAAACATTAGAAATATCTTTAAGTGGAAAACAGATACATTATAAATCTATTCAAATAGAGATATTTGTAAATTAATTAAAGATATATCTACCTGAACTAAATAAATGTTATAAATATGATATAACATTAACTAGAGATGAAGTTAAAATAATAACATAAAATAAGACATGTAATAGAAATATCACATAGTCATAATTTTATTATATATCTTTATTGTGTTAAAGATATTACCTAAATAGCTAATGAAATATCTCCTAATGTTTATGAGAAATCTCCTAAGGTGTATGAGATATCTCCTAAGGCGTATGAGAAATCTCCTAAGGTACATGAGATATCTCCTAAGGTGTATAAGAAATCTTCTAATTTGTATGAGAAATCTCATAAGGTGTATGAGAAATCTCCTAAGGTGTATGATAAATCTTCTAATGTGTATGAGAAATCTCCTAAGGTGTATGAGAAATCTCCTAAGGTGTATGAGATATATCCTAAGGCACATGAGATATCTCCTAAGGTGTATGAGATATATCCTAAGGTACATGAGATATCTCCTAAGGTGTATGAGATATCTCCTAAGGTACATGAGAAATCTCCTAAGGTGTATGAGAAATCTCCTAAGGTGTATGAGATATATCCTAAGGCACATGAGATATCTCCTAAGGTGTATGAGATATATCCTAAGGTACATGAGATATCTCCTAAGGTGTATGAGATATCTTCTAAGGTGTATGAGAAATATTCTAAGGTGTATGAGAAATCTCCTAAGGTGTATGAGAAATCTCCTAAGGTACATGAGATATCTCCTAAGGTGTATGATATATCTCCTAAGGTACATGAGATGAGATATCTTCTAAGGTGTATGAGATATATTCTAAGGTACATGAGATATATATATGTTATAGGTTAGATTGACGTACCACAGTATGTGGCTAACACAATCGTGCGTAAGTAGGCTAAATTGCTGGTGTCCTCGTAATTTAAGACGTTATAGAAAGTCCTCGTCAATTGAAACAAATTATTCTTCATACCAGACCGTTGATAGGATCCTTTTTTTACCGTGCTTTTGATAAGTTAGAATACATGTATGTCAATAAAATTGATTTAAATGTACCAGACATCGAGTTGAAGGAATGAAAACAGCTTATAAAACTTTTTAAAATTTAATCAATGTTCGTTTTTGATAAATTAGTTTTCATTGCTAAATAAAGAAAATACATCTGTCATTTTAATACTTACTTTTTGCTTGTCACACTTTTGTAAACTTCAAAGAGGTGTATGAGTTTTCTTCAAAAGTTGATTTATTCCATATTAATATTTTCTGATTACTTTTCAAATATTACTAGCATCCGTCTGTTTAACTTCAAAATGTTAAATTTATAACACATACTTTGCTGTTTGAAGTTAACTTGTGGCGATTGAGACATGCCTTTATATTTCTAAACTAAAAAAGAAATAAAATTTTCCCAACAATAGACCGCTGCATCACCTACATCTCTCGTCTTTAGCTTTATAAAATTAACATTGTAAGTAAAACTATAGGGATTGAAGCACAGAACCTTTAAACAGGGATCGTATACTGTCAAGAGATAGCGACCTAATCACAATTCCTTTTTATTCTTCAACAACATATAGAACCTATTACAATCCAATTTAACATTAATACCTAAAAGATGTCTCCTTAGCTACATATACCTGAAAGTACCTCTATTAGTTTGGAAACATCTTAAAAACAATAAAGATATCCGATATGTAAAATATCTCTATTTCTTGGAGAAAGGTTATGTATCCCAACCAGCAAGTGTTTTATGTGTGACGTTTTGTTGACTAGTACGGTACGTACTCTGTCACCTTCATCCGATAAGTGACAATTGAAGCGTATGTACACAAATGTGAAATTATTAGTACTGTACAATGTATAGACGTTGAAAATGTGTTGAACACGTTCGACTTGTACAGCCTTATGGCCATTCTCGATACTCCAGAGTGTAAGTGAGCGCAATCCCCTAGAGTATCGAGGATGGCTCATGGTGTAGTCATATCATATTCCAGCAAGTCTTCCCTTCTTAAATGAACTTTTCGATTTATTCGCTACTTACAGCCACCTTTTTTTCTAACCCTCTTGCACACCTCCCCTTTACTTCCTTTAAGTATAAGTATTAATACACAAACAGTCAATGCCCTCCTATCGCTGCTGAACGAATGTTAGGAGGCCAGTGTATAAAATTACCCTGTACTTGTTTTCGAATTAATGTATTATGTATGTTTTATTTTATTATTACTGCAATATAAAATAAACTTTAAACTAATTATGATAAATATGTACGAGTTGGCAATATAAAATTGACGTCAATTCGGATACGCTATAAGCCTATGTATACTTATGTATTTTTTGGAGGAGGGGCGGTCTATTTATTGCAAGTGTAATAGCTTTGATTGAGTATAAATGATAAAGATAAGCTTAAACTGGTTCGTATGTCATTTGACTTTCGTAAAATCACGGATTTAGATAACAAATATAATGTAATTCCATGGTAAAACGGTCTATAGGACAAACCTAAAACACACATAACATGTCGAAAACTAATTACACTGCACCGTGCAGCTGTTTGGTCCGTCTAGGGCTCGTCGGCGATGCTAGAAACAAAAGAGTTAGGCAATCCAAATTGGTCTAAATGACTGTTGAAACAGAAGGAGAGGCGTGTAATCTTTTTTAGAAGAGTACTGCTTATTTTCTAATTAATAATTATTAAAGTGTGTAAAGAGATAATAGTTAAAATCGGGACTGCGTCACACTACGGGGACTGGAAACACGGGGTAAACCACTTTGAAGCTCACTTTACAAAAATATTTATGCTCAACGTAATGAAATCATGATGTTGAATTAAAAACATAGCCTGTTACCTTGATGACAAATTAAAAACGTAGCCTGTTACCTTGATGACAAATTAAAAAAAACGTAGCCTGTTATCTAGGTGACAAATTAAAAACATAACCTGTTACCTAGGTGACAAATTAAAAACCTAACCTGTTACCTTGATGACAAATTAAAAACGTAACCTGTTACCTAGGTGTCAAATTAAAAACAGCCTGTTACCTTGATGACAAATTAAAAACGTAACCTGTTACCTAGGTGACAAATTAAAAACATAACCTGTTATCTAGGTGACAAATTAAAAACGTAACCTGTTACCTTGGTGACAAATTAAAAACATAACCTGTTACCTTGATGACAAATTAAAAACATAGCCTGTTACCTTGGTGACAAATTAAAAACATAGCCTGTTACCTTGCTGACAAATTAACAACATAGCTTGTTACCTTGATGACAAATTAAAAACATAGCTTGATACCTTGATGACAAATTAACAACATAGCCTGTTACCTTGGTGACAAATTAAAAACGTAGCCTGTTACCTTGATGACAAATTAAAAACGTAGCCTGTTACCTAGGTGACAAATTAAAAACATAACCTGTTACCTAGGTGACAAATTAAAATTATAACCTGTTACCTTGATGACAAATTAAAAACGTAACCTGTTACCTAGGTGACAAATTAAAAACATAGCCTGTTACCTTGATGACAAATTAAAAACATAGCCTGTTACCTTGATGACAAATTAAAAACATAGCCTGTTACCTTGATGACAAATTAAAAACATAGCCTGTTACCTTGATGACAAATTAAAAACATAGCCTGTTACCTTGATGACAAATTAAAAACATAGCCTGTTACCTTGATGACAAATTAAAAACATAGCCTGTTACCTTGATGACAAATTAAAAACATAGCCTGTTACCTTGATGACAAATTAAAAACATAGCCTGTTACCTTGATGACAAATTAAAAACATAGCCTGTTACCTTGATGACAAATTAAAAACATAGCCTGTTACCTTGATGACAAATTAAAAACATAGCCTGTTACCTTGATGACAAATTAAAAACATAGCCTGTTACCTTGATGACAAATTAAAAACATAGCCTGTTACCTTGATGACAAATTAAAAACATAGCCTGTTACCTTGGTGACAAATTAAAAACATAGCCTGTTACCTTGGTGACAAATTAAAAACATAGCCTGTTACCTTGATGACAAATTAAAAACGTAGCCTGTTACCTTGGTGACAAATTAAAAACATAGCCTGTTACCTTGGTGACAAATTAAAAACATAACCTGTTACCTTGGTGACAAATTAAAAACATAGCCTGTTACCTTGGTGACAAATTAAAAACATAACCCGTTACTTTGGTGACAAATTAAAAACATTCCATGTAACCTTGATGACAAATTAAAAACATAACATGTTACCTTGATGACAAATCAAAAACATAACCTGTTACCTTGATGACAAATTAAAAAACATAACCTGTTACCTTGCTGACAAATTAAAAACGTAGCCTGTTACCTTGATGACAAATTAACAACATAGCCTGTTACTTTGGTGACAAATTAAAAACATTCCATGTAACCTTGATGACAAATTAAAAACATAACCCGTTACTTTGGTGACAAATTAAAAACATTCCATGTAACCTTGATGACAAATTAAAAACATAACCTGTTACCTTGATGACAAATTAAAAAACATAACCTGTTACCTTGCTGACAAATTAAAAACTTAGCCTGTTACCTTGATGACAAATTAAAAACGTAGACTGTTACCTTGATGACAAATTAAAAACATAGCTTGTTACCTTGATGACAAATTAACAACATAGCCTGTTACTTTGGTGACAAATTAAAAACATTCCATGTAACCTTGATGACAAATTAAAAACATAACCTGTTACCTTGCTGAAAAATTAAAAACGTAGCCTGTTACCTTGATGACAAATTAAAAACATAACCTGTTACCTTGCTGAAAAATTAAAAACGTAGCCTGTTACCTTGATGACAAATTAAAAACATAACCTGTTACCTTGCTGAAAAATTAAAAACGTAGCCTGTTACCTTGGTGACAAATTAAAAACATAACCTGTTACCTTGCTGAAAAATTAAAAACGTAGCCTGTTACCTTGATGACAAATTCGAAACGTAGCCTGTTACCTTGGTGACAAATTAAAAACATAGCCTGTTACCTTGATGACAAATTAAAAACATAGCTTGTTACCTTGATGACAAATTAACAACATAGCCTGTTACCTTGGTGGCAAATTAAAAACGTAGCCTGTTACTTTGGTGACAAATTAAAAACATAACCTGTTACCTTGGTGACAAATTAAAAACATAACCCGTTACTTTGGTGACAAATTAAAAACATAACCTGTTACCTTGGTGACAAATTAAAAACGTAGACTGTTACCTTGATGACAAATTAAAAACGTAGCCGGTTACCTTGATGACAAATTAAAAACGTAGACTGTTACCTTGATGACAAATTAAAAACATAACCCGTTACTTTGGTGACAAATTAAAAACATAACCTGTTACCTTGGTGACAAATTAAAAACATAGCCTGTTACCTTGGTGACAAATTAAAAACATAATCTGTTACCTTGGTGACAAATTAAAAACATAATCTGTTACCTTGGTGACAAATTAAAAACGTAGCCTGTTAGCTTGATGACAAATTAAAAACGTAGCCTGTTACCTTGATGACAAATTAACAACATAGCCTGTTACTTTGGTGACAAATTAAAAACATAACCTGTTACCTTGATGACAAATTTCATTTGGAAAGAATATCACATGTTAAAAGCTCGCTCACTTTGAGTGGGTCTGTTACGACAACAAACACACACTGATTTAAATCTTGGGAAAACATTTCAGTTAATCTCACATCTGTCATCAAAAGAAACAGTAATGTAAATGGGAGTTGGTCCCAGAATATTTAATTGTATAGAAAAAGGATTATTTTTCAATTAACTCAAACACATATCTCCTGGCGATCATTGTGTACGTGACACAACGGCTATACGGAATTCCGTACATGGAAAACAAACTTAATCAGTGGGATTTATTTTCATTTAATTCATTTTTACAAATAACAAATACCTTTCCGCATAAACAGAATGACAAATATAGCCATAAGTATCGTACGGATAGGGGGACTTTGGTGACAGAGGATACAGTGACTAAAGAAGTCCTTGTGTACAATTCTCCCGATCATCTGAGAAATTTAAATCACTAATAGGAAGCTCTTTGGACTACATCTTTACTTACAAATTATCGTAAGTACATATTTTCCTAAAAGTTAATTGTTTGTGTTCATTTGATCATTAATAGCCTTTTTAATAACCAGTCAACGCAAATGTCATACTTACTGAAATGGTAGATAATGTTAACTGTAGGTATGTTACGAGACACACTGTTTGGGGTTGTGTTTTTTTCAATGTGGAAAAGAAAAAGTTAATATATCCTTATTGATATCGTGAATCTATGTCTGTGATTCTTCACAATTTAATATTTAAATTGAATTTTTCCAAATATTTTTTGTACACGTACATCATAAATCTAATCTTCGCAGTGTTTAATTCAGATTCTTTATTCCTTGAGTTTAACAACACATCGGAGAGAAGACATACATACGGTATTTACAAACAATACAATGCCATACAGTATGAAAGTACAGCATTATACAATGTAATAGATGTACATTATGAAAAGTAGTCGTACATATACATGTACGATGATCTTACTTCATATTACAATGACAGACACGATATTCTAATTCAGTTAGATACAACAACACACAACATAACAATACAGCATATTACAATGACAGACACGATATTCTAATTAAGTAGATACAACAACACACAACATAACAATACGGTATATTACAATGACAGACACGATATTCTAACAACACACAACATAACAATACGGCATATTGCAATGACAGACACGATATTCTAATTAAGTCAGATACAACAACACACAACATAACAATACGGTATATTACAATGACAGACACGATATTCTAATTAAGTCAGATACAACAACACACAACATAACAATACGGCATATTACAATGACAGGCACGATTTTT